>NW_007255811.1:109331-145790 GCF_000164805.1 Carlito syrichta | reverse complement strand
GCGCTACCACGCCCGGCTCATTTTGATTTATTGTAGAGATGAGGTCTTGCCAAGTTGCCCAGGTGGGTCTCAAACCCCGCGGGCTCAGGCAATCCACTCACCTCAGCCTCCCAAAGGCATGGGATTACAGGCTGAGCCACTGAGCCCAGCGAAAGCAATTTTTCAAGTTCAAGGATTTGTATGAGGTGTGATAGATTACAAACTGAGTTTCTTAAATATGACTCTCATTTCTTGCTTTTTTTCTCTGTTTTTATTAGGATCAGTATGCAAATGCATTTTTGCATGACGACAACATGAATTTTCGTGTAAACTTACATAGAATGGTAAGTGTATCTTTTGCGTCTCGTTTTTTTCTTTTTATTTTTTTAGATTAGAAAATATAGTTTATTTAGAAAGTAAATGAGAGAGAGAGAGAAAGAGGTGATTCACCTCCCCAAGGTAGGGGAGGGGGCCAAAGCTTAAGAAAACATGGCCTAGCCATAGCTCAAAGAACACACGGCCATACCATCGCTCAGCAAGGCAATGGCCATTTCTTGTTTTTTCTTGGAGGAAATTTTTTTTGTGTTGGCAGGGTTGGGGTGAAATTGATTCTACCAGAAAAAATGTGGGTGGAAAGTTGTGCCAAAGGTCTCTTGCATGACTGCTGTTCAGCAAGCCCAAGCCTGTCATTGGGGTTTTTTTGTGTGCCATAGAGCTTTTTCTTTGTCGAGGGGACAGAAAGATCCACAAACATATATCCATGGCAGTGAGGCTAGAAAACGTCAGTAGCTAAGCCGGGCTCGGTGGCTCAGCCTGTAATCCTGCGCCTTTGGGAGGCTGAGGTGAGTGAATTGTCTGAGTTCACGGGTTCGACACCCGCCTGAGCAGCGAGACCTCATCTCTGCAATAAATCAAAAAATCAGCCGGGCATGGTAGCACATACCTGTAATTCTGGCTACTTGGAAGGCTGAGGCGGAAGGATCGCCGGAGCCCAGCAGGTCGAGGCTGCAGTGGCCGGGAGCGGCCACTGCACTCCAGTCTGGGTGACAGAGTGAGACTCCAACTCAAAAAAAAAAAAGAAAATGTCAGTAGCACAGATTTCAACAAGAAGATGGGTCTGAGTCTTATGTTTTCAAATTATAGTATGATGTTTGATTGGCTAAGACTAGCTGCTGTTCTGACTTATACATCTGAGAGAAAGATAAGGAAATTTCCTAAAACTTGGAGATGTGTTAAAAAAAATCACACTGAGGTTTACAATGAAACTTACTTTGGGTTTTTGTAACTGGTTCGTGCCTGCCTCTGTAGCTGCCACCATTACTTCCTCTTCTTTTTATTATTTATTGTCCAAGAAAAACACCAGTTTTTGTTGTTAGTGATGCCATTTGTATAGGTAAAATCAAAGCAAAAACTACAGCCTTTCCATGATAGTATGCTTCAGTGTCCTTTGGGGCTGTTTGTTGTCTTGCTGTGAATTGTGTTTCATCACAAGCCTGCATTGACAACTGAGAAGCGTTTGGAAGTCTTCCTTGCACCGCTGCCCCACCACTCGAAAAAGAAAGAAAAGATAGCATTATTTGTAATCATGATTTATTTGCTTGAGAAACAGGATGGTGGGCTCTTGGATACCAGTTCAGGCATCTACTAATTTTCTTCTTGTTTTGTGTACAAAGCCTATGAGACACAGGAAGAAGGCAGCAGACAAGAACCTTCCCTGCCGTCCTTTAGTATGCGCTGTATTGGGTGAGTGAGTATCATCAGAAAGAGCACTTCTCTGTGACGGTGATAGGTTTTCATGGTTAAGATGAGGAGGAGTTCCTGGTTGGTACACTTCAACCTCAGAGGAGTACTAGTTATGTTTCTTCTTTGGCCCAAGAAACTGTGTTGTTGTGTTTGGCTAAACAACCCCAGTGAATAGATTACTCAATAAAGAGAGCTGTTATTCAAAGAAAAAATCATTCCAGAGAGACAAATGGCTGTGTCTAAACTTGCGACATGGCTTAAATTTGTAAAATATTTTACTCCCGATCAAGATTTCAAATTCTTCCCTCTCTTTCTTTTTTTTTTTTTTTTTGAGTTGGAGTCTATCTCTGTTGCCCAGACTGAAAATGCAGTGGCCGCTCCTGGCCACCGCAGCCTCGACCTGCTGGGCTCCAGCGATCCTTCCGCCTCAGCCTTCCAAGTAGCTGGAATTACAGGCATGCGCTACCACACCTGGCTGATTTTTTGATTTATTGTAGAGATGAGGTCTCGCTGCCTAGGCGGGTCTTGAACCCGCGGGCTCAGGCAATCCACTAACCTCAGCCTCCCAAAGGCGCAGGATTACAGGCTGAGCCACTGGGCCTGGCTTCTTCCCTCCCTTTCTTGGTCCAAATCGATGTTTCAGTTGGCCAGGAGGCTTAAAGTTCAAGGTTCAGATATATAAAACCTCCTCTGAGTAAATTAAGCTGAGATGAGTCTGGCAGAATTGACAGGTAGAGGCTGTATCTTTTGTCCACAATTCTGCATTTTCCTCAGGGAGTTAGCTGAACTTTTAATCTCATTTCACTAGGGATATTCAGCCCCAGTTTCTAAATCTACTTGATTTTAGAATCAGTAATTAAGACTATATAATCAGCATCTATTGACCCAAAGCCCCACAGACCATTTCAGTCAATATCTTTCAAACTGAGCATGATAGTGAGATAAGAGAGACTGACATAGCTTTAGAGCCAAATCTCTGGTTACACAAATGGGATCCATAATTTTTTGTTCACTTTTCTTGCTGCTCTAGTTTCACGGTATGATTTCCCTGTTATTTGCATGGGGTGCCATGATATGAAATACCTATGCAGTGAATTTATTGGCAGGGCAAGGTGTGCTTCTGGAAGTAGGAGAATGAACCAATTTCCTTGTTACTTTATGAGTGGCTGGTGGTGAAGAGTGTTGCAAAAAGTGCTTTATTTAAATTTAAGTGCATGTGAAGACAGATGTGGTTAATGGATGCCATTCATTGTGAATGCAAGCTGTACTCAGAAGCCTTTTTTCTAAAGACAAGGAATGAAATTCCTTGTATGAGGGAAGACCTAAAAAAACCTGGAATTTATTTATAAAAAAGTGTGTGTTCTTACATGTATATAAACTTCAGTACCTTTGTTTGATGCAATACACCCACCGAGACGTTTTTTCCATGCTCAAAACAGTTTTTGAACTTGTCAGTTTCGATGCCTTTTAGTGCTTCTGCCATTTTTTGTTTTACTTCTTCCACGTCGGCAAAATGTTTCCCTTTGAGGACTTTCTCCATCTGGGGAAGCAACGAAAATTGCTTGGGGTGAGATCAGGTGCACAGGGAGGGCGTGGGACACAGGGGTCATGCCATTGTTGGTCAGACACGGCTGCACACTCAGGGTGGTGTGGGCAAGCGGGTTGTGGTGGTGGAAGAGCCAGTCGCCTCTTTACCACAACTCGGGATGTTTCTTCCGCAAATCATGGCACAGCCGTCTCAGAACTTCCAGATAAAAACTGTGGTTGACCATTTGATCTGGAGGAACAAATTCCGAGTGTACTGCAAGAGGCCTGCCCTCCAAAAAGATAATTACTGATTTTTGGGGATATCCCTTCATAATCGATACAGATTCTCTCCTTTTTCCTTTCAGACCTAATGGTAGAGTTTATTGTTACACACATGATGAAGGAGTTTCCTATGGATCTCTATGTGTAAGTACCATGGTTCATTTAATGTGTGCCAATCTGTTTTGAAGAGCTGTGTGATAGAAAATTTATGGTTTATGTATACGTCAAGAAAAATACTTTTGCTTGTGGAGAAATGTCAGACAACATTTTACGGCCTGGATTTGTATGTCTTTTCAGAAAGGAGGAAAAGTACAAGCCACAATTTGGATTCTGCACACGTCCTCATGGTTACTCTAGGCATGCTGCATGAAGAGCAGGGTGGGCATTCCTACGGTGATTGTGCCCATTGTATTCCAAAGACAGGTGACACCAGCAGCCACCCAGTTGTCTCTGGGCTTTAGCGTCAAAGTAGTCAGTAGTAGTTAGAAGGGAGGAAGCAGTGAGAGCGATAGGCTTCTGGTCCATTCTTAGCCTACACTGTCCTAACAGTTTAGCTAGAGTCCTACTAGCAAGGCATATTATGTCTCCGGTGGCCTGGCTGGGAGATTCCTGTCTCCTGAGTAGATCTGACTGTCACAATTCTAACAACAAGGACAACTAGAGGCCACAGAAAATCATCATATTTTCTTTTTTCTTTGAGTCAGGGTCTTACCGAGTTGTCCAGGCTGATCTCTAACTCCTAGGTTCAAGCAATCCTCTCACCTCAGCCTCCCAAGTATCTGGAACTATAGGTGTGTGCTGCTGTACCTGACCGTCATCATTGTTTTTTTGAGTTGGAATCTCACTCTGTTTCCAAGGCTGGAGTGCAGTGCATACACTCCCGGACACCACAGGCTCAACTTGCTGGGCTCAGGCGATCCTTCCGCCTCAGCCTTCGCAGTAGCTGGAACTATAGGCACATGCCACTACACACGGCTAATTTTTAAATTTATTGTAGAGATAAGGCCTCCCTATGTTACCCAGGCTGGTCTCGAACCCTTGGGGTCAGGCAGTCCTCTCACCTCCACCTCCCAAAAAGTTACAGGCTTGAGCTCTTGCGTCCAGCCTCATCACCATATTTTAATAAAGTTTAAGACTTAGCTGGACTTGGTGGCTCAGCCTGTAATCCCGCACCTTTGGGAGGCTGAGGTGAGTGGATTGCCTGAGCCCTCAGGTTCGAGACCCACCTGGGCAGCGGGACCTCATCTCTACAATAAATCAAAAAATCAGCTGGGCGTGGTATCGCATGCCTGTAATTCCAGCTACTTGGAAGGCTGAGGTGGAAGGATCGCCGGAGCCCAGCAGGTTGAGGCTGCGGTGGCCGGGAGCGGCCACTGCACTCCAGTCTGGGTGACAGAGTGAGACTCCAACTCAAAAAAAAAAAAAAGACTTAAAGTTTTCTTTCTTCTTTGCCACTTATACATTCTTCTCTTTAGTACTCAGGAACAGCTGTGCCATATTGATGTGATCTCAAATATCTGTATTATCTTTTCTTTTTTTTTTTTTTGAGTTGGAGTTTCATTCTGTCACCCACTGAAGCTTTGACCTGCTGGGCTCCAGCGATCCTTCTGCCTCAGCCTTCCAAATAGCTGGAACTACAGGCGCGCGCTACCACGTCCGGCTAATTTTTTATTTATTGTAGAGATGAGGTCTCGCCAAGTTGCCCAGGCAAGTCTCGAACCCATGGGCTCAGGCAATCCACTCACCTTGGCCTCCCAAAGCACTGGGATTACAGGCTGAGCCAACGAGCCCGGCCTATCTTTTCTTTAAAAGCATCTTAGTGTGTCTAACAACAGAATTACTACCTCCATATTTTGGACAAGAGAGCAATTTGGTGTACAGCAAACTCAGAGTACCTTATTCCAGGAGTAGGCCAGTGATCTAGGGAAGGATAAAGGATTTTACTCTATTTAAATAGCACAGACCTCCAGCTTTTTGATATTTTATAGATTATATAATCTTGGGTTTTCAGGTCTGAAGCGATATAATTTTATTTTTAGGTAAGTGAGTTACGGTTTGCATTTTTTAATGCTTTTTGGGTATTTAAAAGTAATTCTTATCTTTTATTTCAATTCAAAGCCTGTGAAAATTTACTTTTTATAACACTTAACAGATAAATTTTTTGCTTTTTTTTTTAGATGGGGTCTCTGAACCTTGGTATCTCAGTATTCAGATTTATTTTTGCTAATTTTTTTATTTATTGCAGAGATGAGGTCTCGCCAAGTTGCCGAGGCAGGTCATGAACCAAACCCCAATTTTCTCAGTATTCAGATTTATTTTTGCTGTAGACTTCATTTCTCGCTTGATTATAGTTTTAGAATATTCTATTTACTTTATAGCATGTATTACTGTAGTTCAATGTTCTTATTTTACAAGTAAGGAAACTGAGACTCAGGAGATTAAATATTTTGTCCAGGTTTATTTTGCTAGTAGGCACCATTACCAGAACTTGAACCCCTTTTTTTTTTTTTTTTGAGTTGGAGTCTCACTCTGTTGCCCAGGCTGGAGGGCAGTGACATGCTCCTGGTCACCGCAGCCTCAACCTGTTGGGCTCCGATCCTTCCGCCTCAGCCTTCCAAGTAGCTGGAACTACAGGCGAGCGCTACCACGCCCGGCTAATTTTTTGATTTATTGCAGAGATGAGGTCTCACCAAGTTGCCCAAGCGGGTCATGAACCGAACCCCAATTTTCTTACTGCAGATCCTGGTTAGTTTCCTTTCCCAGGTATATTCGTTATCTATTGCTATGTAACAAACTACCCCAAAATCTAACGGCTTAAAGCAAACGTTTATCACCTCGCAGTTTCTGTGGTTCAGGAATCCAGGAGAAGTTTAGCTGGATAGTTTTGCAGTAGGGTCTCTTACCAGACTGTAATCAAAGCATGGGCCGCGGATATCTGAAGTTCCACTGGCACTGGAGAATCTGCTTTTAGATTCACTTAATGGTTGTTGGCACGCCTCAGTTCTGTACCATGTGAGCATCTCCATAGGGTTGGTGGGCATGGCAGCTGTCTTTCCCCAAGCAGCTAATCCAAGAGAGAAAGGGGAGGAGAGTGACAGTCCAAGATGGAAGCTATAATATCTTTTATAACCTAATCACAAGTGACATACCATTTCTCTTGGTCACAAAGACCAACTCTGATACAGTGTAGCAAGGGACTACACATGGTACGAATACCAGGAGGTGGGGATGGTTGGGGCCATGTTGTGGCCAGTATCCCTGTTGCACAGCTTGTAAGTTGCATAACCAAGATTCATACTCATTTCTCTCTGACCTAGTGTACTCTTAACTACTTCTGGGATAAATGACAAAGGAAAGATGTATATAGAGTGCTTACTGGACCATCAGAGCAGGTTGCATTTGACCTGAGTCATGAAGAAGCACTAGGCATTTTCCATGTAAAGGCGTGAGGGGTGGACGTACCAGGTAGGGAACCAGCATGTTTGTGTCTTGAAGGCTTGAAAATGTGGTATGTTCAGAGAGGAGAAGGTAATTGGATGGTTAGAGTATAGGATGCGTGGAGTAAAGGTAAGAGAGTAGAAAAAAAGCTTGCCTGAAATTAAGTAGCTGATGGGAAACAGTAAAGGTGGGAATGATTTGATAAGATTGTATGTTCAGTACTGTAGAGTTATAGATGCCTGCTCTGTGCTAAATGTTCTCACCCTCTCTTCCCTTAGTTCCTAACTTCACCCTCAAAAGAGTTTTTGTCTTGCTTTGCTTCTTAGATGCTTTGCTGTCTGCTCCCTAATTGACTGTCCTGAGGGTAGGAAGATGGATGGGGACAATAACGAGGCATCCAGTTGACAGACTGGGCAGAAAGGCCCACCCCCAGCCTGAGTTCGCTTTCTTCATCACTGCCCATGGGCATGTGTCCACATCTTTCTTCCCCACCTCCAGCTCCCTTTCCGGTTTTTGGTATTTGGAGCATCAAGTCTTTTCAGGCGGACTTATCTGCTCCCAGCTGGGCAGCAGGCTGGGCTGCTGTTCTCACTTCTCATTATGTACTGCTTTTCAGCAGTGTACAGCAGAGTGAGAAATTGAAAGCAAAATGAATTTCTACCATTTCAGATAAGTTTGTAATCTTCCTAGTGGAATATGAAGAAATATGGAGTATGGAAGAACTTAATACTCAAAGCCAGAATCTGGGTCAGAAATGAAATAGTTTCACTTCTGTGTGTGAATGCTGTAGGTAAAGTAACGGTAGGGAAAGGCGCTTATACAAAAAAGAAAAGTCATGCCTAGAGCAGTAAGAGATAGGAAAACTCAACCAATTAATTTCTATTCCTGGTTGTACTCTCTGGTTCCTGTAGCCACCCCCACTGCCACTGCGGGATTTGAGAGTGAGGGGAAATGATCTTAGGGAGAATAAACTCTCCTTTAAGTTAGTCTTACATGGAAAACTTGACTCTTTGTGTTTGTGTGTGTGTTGGGATCTCACTCTGTTGCCCAGGCACGATCATGGTTCACTGCATCCTTGACCTCCTGGGCTTAGGTGATCCTTCCTCCACAGCCTCTCAAGTAGCTGGGACTAAAGGTGCATGCCACCATGCCCAGCTAATTTTTTGATTTTTTTCTTTGGTAGAGATGAAGTCTCAATATGTTGCCCAGGCTGTTCTAGAACTCTTCCTGCCTCGGCCTCTCAAAGTGCTGGGATTACAGGCGTGAGCCATTGCGCCCCGCCATGGATGCTTCTTAAGTCAGAAACTTCCAAACCCGTGGGTAGGCACCAGAAGAAAGGTACAGACTTCAGTAGACCCTTCAAGAAGATTTTGGAAAAAAGTGGAGCCCATTTTGTGTTGAAATAGGAAACTCTTACATGCATTAAAGAAACGCTCCAAGAAGCAGTACGTTTGGAGTCATTCTGCCAGTATATATATTTAAGACTGTAGCAGTTATTAAATTTTTTATTCTTCTTGGTAAATAGTATAAGTTATTGAGACCACAAGGCTTATGATGTCACTTGTTGGGTGACTGTGGAAACAGGAATAAGCCTAAGAGCAGTGCTGGTGTGGCTGTAGCTTGCCTTTTTGTGACCCAGGGAGTGGTGACAGCAGGGTAGGATGTAGGTGGCATCTCGCTTCTGCTCTGGAGTGGCTCAGGAGCAGGTGCATGCTGTCCAGATCCAGGCCATGTGAAAGGTGCTGGCGCCCAGGAATGTACTGTACGTGGGTGGTTGTGTATGGGCAGCATCTGGCCACTCATGCTGGTTGCTGTGGTGGTTTTAGCATCAGGGACCTAATGACTTTATCAGTTTCTTTTTTTTCTTTTGAGTTGTAGTCTCACTCTGTCACCCAGACTGGAGTGCAGTGGCCGCTCCCGGCCACCGCAGCCTCGACCTGCTGGGCTCCGGCGATCCTTCCGCCTCAGCCTTCCAATTAGCCGGAATTACAGGCATGTGCTACCACGCCTGGCTGATTTTTTTTTATTTATTGTAGAGATGAGGTTTCGCTGCCCAGGCGGGTCTCGAACCCTTGGGCTCAGGCAATCCACTCACCTCAGCCTCCCAAAGGCGCGGGATTACAGGCTGAGCCACCGAGCCCGGCTGACTTTATCAATTTCATAGGGATGTTAATAGAAAAGTTTGTAAATTGCTAGGCAATTCACAGCTCAAACAAAGGCATCATTTAGCTAGTGACCACTGTATCCAACAGGAAATCACATCACAATTTCTAAAAAGAAGCACATGATTTGGAAACTATTAGGATGATTTACACTGCAATTTATATCACTGGTAAGCAGTTTTGTACAAGTTTGAGTGTGAAAAACACACTCAAAGTGTTTCTTCTATTCTCTCAAAACCATCACCACGGAAGACTTTTGTGACCGAATGTCAGGGAGCTGTTTTCCCCCAACACCAAGCAAGCAATCAGTTCTGCAGTGGACACCAGCTAGGCATCCTCTAATTCATTTGTGATACTGTATACCCGGAGTTAGTGTCAGCTCCCACAGGTTGAGGGTTCATTTCCCCAGACTGTCCCCCCGCCATCTTCTGATGCCACCTACAACTCCCAGGTTATTTTGCCTGTGCTTCTCACTGACTGGCTATAAATCGGGCTTCCCACAACACCCTCCTCAGATTCAGATTTGGCTAACTTGCTTAGCAACTCACAGAACTCAGGAAAATACTTCTTGCGTTTACCAGTTTATTACAAAGCTTTTTTTCTTTTCTTTTTTTGAGTCAGAGTCTCATCTTACTCTGCCACCCAGGCTGGCGTGCAGTGTCACAGTCACTCATCATGGCTCACTGTAGCCTCAACTTCCTGAACTCAGGCAATCCTTCCACCTTAGCTTCCCAAGTAGCTGGGACTACAGGCGTGCACCACCATACCTGGACAATTTTAAAAAATTTTTACAAAGCATATTTTTAAAGGATACAAATATACAACTAGATGAAGAGATACACAGGGCAAGGGCTGGAAGGGTCTAGAGCCCAGAGCTTCTGTCCCATGGAGTTGGGGTGCCCCCCTGCCAGAATGTGGTGGTTCTCATTCACCTTCCTGTGAGCCTCCATATATTCTGCTGTCCAGAAGCTCTCCAGACCCTGCCCTTCTGGGTTTTCATGGAGGCTTCATGACATAGATGTGATTGATTGAACCATTGGCCATTGGGGATCAACTTAACCTTTAGTCCCTGCGCTCTCCTTTGGGAAAATCTAACCCTCTAACTCAGCCTTGGTCACCAGCCCCATCCTGAAGCTATCTAGGGGCTGCTAGCCTCTAGTCAGTTATTGGCATATAAAAAGACACCACTTTGGAGAATCTGAGGATTTTAGGAATTAGATGCCAGGAAACGGACTAAAGACCAAGTATATATTTTACAATATCACAAGGTTAGTTTACTTAGAGAATAAACGAGCATTATTATTATATTTTGGGTTGGAGTCTCACTCTGTTGCCCAGACTGGAATGTAATGGCATGCTAACAGTCACCACAACCTTGACCTGCTAGGCTCAGGCCGTCCTTTGGCCTCAGCCTTCCAAGTAGCTGGAACAAGTGCACACCACCTTGCCCAGCTCAGGCAGTCCTTTTGCCTCCACCTCCCAAAGTGCTGGGATTATAGGTGTGAGCCCCTTGCACCTGATAAAAGAGAATTATTATTATTATTATTTTTTGAGTTGGAGTCTCACTCTGTCGCCCAGACTGGAGTGCAGTGGCCGCTCCCAGCCACCGCAGCCTCGACCTGCTGGGCTCCGGCGATCCTTCCGCCTCAGCCTTCCAAGTAGCCGGAATTACAGGCATGCGCTACCACGCCCGGCTGATTTTTTTGATTTATTGTAGAGATGAGGTCTTCCTGCCCAGGTGGGTCTCGGACCCGCGGGCTCAGGCAATCCACTCACCTCACCCTCCCAAAGGCGCAGGATTACAGGCTGAGCCACTGAGCCCGGCAAAGAGAATTATTTTAAAAATTTTGATGTATGTATTGACATATATGTTACTTTTATTTCTGCATGGTTTGTAAAATATTTTTAATATTGCTGCTGAAGATACCCAACACTTTTAAACGAAGTCTGTTATATAGTGTGCTCATTAAATTCTGTGTCCGAGAGGCTCCTACAAGACCACTTAGAGCTACAGAGAGTGAGTAGAGAGAGGTGTGACTCATGGAGCAAGCAGAATAGGCTAATAAGGTAGCAGTGCACCCTCTTATCGGGGTATTCTGAAAACTTCCGGAGAAGAGTAATTTTAGGACTTTAACTTGCAAACTTAGTTGAGTTTATTTATGTCTTTGGTATGTTGTTAGACACTTTATTTCCTCTACCTGATGTCTTTGGCTCTCACTCCACAGAGGCAGTTTAGTAGTGTTCGTTCTGCTTTCTTATTTTCTCTCTAAGAGACCCAGTAAATTAGCTACCTCTCTTTTAGCTTGAGTCCATGAATTGTCAGATTGACACCCCACAGATTAATATGGTGCCTGCTGAAGTTAATAGGGTCTCAGGATATTCTTTGTCTCAGGTGAGAGCTATAGAACCTGGGAGAGTCTTAGCAGCACCTGTAGGAGCAGCCTTCACTTGAAGCTGTCGTTCAACTGAATTGCCATGGGGGTATGGTAGAAAAGTTACATAAGTCAGGGTAGAGAAGAGCCACATTTTGTTATGTCCTTTTACTTTATTTTCTCTTTTTTGCCTTTTCTACCTCATGCTTTCATGTCAGAGCAGTTTCAAAACGAAGGGCTTCTTTCATTTGAAACTTGCAGGTAGCTGGGTCCAGTTTTCTGGGAGCTTTACAGCTTAGCTATAATAAGATTTAAGCACTAGCATTTAGTTGGTATACAGTCCATATTTGTTGAGTGAATAAATCAAAAAAGTAAGGTAGGTCTGAGTGTTCTCTGGAACTTTTTGGTTTGTGTGATGATCCTGGGCTCCAGAGGGGCACAGTCCAAGGCCTGGGCTTCCGGCTGACCAAGCCCTCCTTTAACTGTCCTAATTTGGGTACTTTTAGGACATTGAGGATGTGGTGACTCAGAACTTAGAGTAGTTAATATGTTGCATTTTAGGCAATTTAAATGCCTCCAAACATTAGGGATTCTAAGGGCTGAGATCTTAGTTAATTGAACACTGAATCTGTGAATATAAAGTGAAAATAGGAAATACAAAAGCTAAAATTCTCAAATGAGAAACACCAATTTATCAACATAATACAGACTGACTATTAAAGTGGACATTTGATGGTTTAATCAGGAATTTAGCATACCTAGCTATAGAATGTATTAAATTAACATTGCTGTGAGAACTGTAACTTGCATTTCCTGACAAAAATGGGAAAACCTAGGCCACAGAGTTATTTTTTTTAAATGACATTAAAGTATATAATTCTTTTACTTATTTATTGGGTTGTGCAACCATCACCTCAGTCTAATTTTATTTTATTTATTAATTTTTGAGTCAGAGTCTCACTCTGTTGCCTAGGCTGGAGTACAGTGGCACGCTCACGGCTACTACAGTCTATCTGCAAGGCTCAGGCAATCCTTCCGCCTCAGCCTTCCAAGTAGCTGGAATTACAGGCATGCACCACCATGCCGGGCTAATCTTAAAGTTTATTGTAGAGACGAGGTCATGCCATGTTGTCCAGGCTGCTCTTGGAACTCTTGACTTCAGGCAGTCCTCTTGCTCTGGCCTTCCAAAGTGCTGGGATTATAGGCATGAGCCACCATGCCTAAAGATTGGTATTTTCAGGAAGTATAATCAATTTCATCAATATTTTCCTGTATAATTTCATCTGTGGCTCTTTAACCTTTCAGAATCTTTTCTCAGAGATGAAAAATTTTTGTTAGGTTTATAATTTTAAAAATATCATTTATCTTAACCTCAACCTACTAGCTGCTTATTTGGAATTATTCTCTATTGCTTTTTGGCCTTTGGTAAGAGAAAGTGGAAATATTCTCAAAAACATATATGTATATGTTGTTGAGATGTGAATACCCTGAATATTCCCAATGACCTAGAACAATGCTGTTCAGTCAAAATCTTTGTGATGATAGGAAATTCTATATATCTTTGCTGCCCAGTGTGGTAACCATTAGCTACATGTGGTTCTCGAGCACTTGATGTGTGGCTAATGCAACTGAGGAACTGAATTTTTTATTTAACTTTTCTCTCTAACAATCACATAAGGAAACATTCATTTGAGGTTTTGGAATCATACAAATAAAAATGTGTATAAACACAAATCCACACTGAGTCGTAACACAGATAGCAAAGGATAAAGTAAAAACAAAAATTAGTTGGCAGCTATATACAGTTGGACACAGCTGTGTCTTGTACTCTAGAAAGTCATTTACAAAATAATCATCTCATCTCAGATCACCAGAAAACCAGTCTTCAGTGTCGTCCTGCATAATTTAACTTTAATGTCAATATAATTTAATTGTAAATTAATTTTAAATTGTATTTAAAATTTAAATAAAAACCACATTTAAATAGATATAGAGACTTAAGATCTTTGATTTTGTGTTTTTGCATCCTGTGTCTGCTGCTTTGTTTTTTTTTTCCCCCCCGAGTTGTAGTCTCACTCTGTCGCCCAGACTGGAGTGCAGTGGCCACTCCCGGCCACCGCAGCCTCAACCTGCTGGGCTCCGGCGATCCTTCCGCCTCAGCCTTCCAAGTAGCCGGAATTACAGGCATGTGCTACCATGCCCAACTGATTTTTTGATTTATGGTAGAGATGAGGTCTTGCTGCCCTGGCGGGTCTTGAACCCGCGGGCTCAGGCAATCCACTCACCTCAGCCTCCCAAAGGCACGGGATTACAGACTGAGCCACCGAGCCCGGCTGCTACTTTGAATAGAGTAGTCTAATTCTGGCCCACTGGTTAATCTTTTCTCCTTGGAAAGATACTCAAGGGAAAGGTATCAGTGGTGCTTAAGTGACTGTTGATCTGTAAGTCATTTCCCCATTGAAATGGGGAAGAGGGTAGCATGAGCAGTGTGTTTGTATGAGAGAGATTTATCTATTAGGAGATAGAGGTTTTATTTGCATGTATACATATTCATATCCAGGGTCTTTAGCGGCCTTTGCAAAGCTGATTCACTAAAGAAAGGGGAGCTCTTGTAACTCTTACTGTGTTGTATTCTTAGGCTTATCCTACTTCTCTTTCTCTGCTCTAGGCGCTGCATTCAGGTAGTTCATAAACTACTTTGCTACCAGAAGAAGTGTCGAGTGCGCCTGCATTACACATGGCGGGAGCTCTGGTCAGGTACTTTCTCTCTTGAGTGTATCCTCTTTTCTATACTTTTTATGAGCCCCTAGGCCTGGGTTCAGGATGAATTTTGATTTTTTTTTTTTTTGAGTTGACGTCTCACTGTGTCACGCAGGCTGGAGTGCAGTGGCATGCTCGCAGCCGCCGAAGCCTCTACCGGCTAGGGTCAGGCGGTCCTTCTGCTTCAGCCTTTTAAGTAGCTGGAGTTACAGGTACATGGCACCTCACCCAGCTCCTTTTTTTTTTTTGTAGAGATGAGGTCTTGCCGAGTTGCCCAGGCTGGTCTCAAACCCCTGGGCTCAGGCAATCCTGTCTCTTCTGCCTCCCAAAGTACCAGGATGACAGGCGTGAGTCACCATACCCAGCCAAATTTTTTTCAACCATTTATTTAGTTTGTTTAGAATGCCTCTGTTTTCATTTATACTTTTTGTTATTTTGGCCTTTTATGAATCCAGACTTGGGCATGTCACATATCTATTCTACATTTTCTCTCCTGTTTCTTCTTTGCCTTGAATTTTTTGTCAGCTGGTAGAAACAATGGAATATTTTTGAGTTCCAATGAGTCTTCCTTTGAGTAAGAGGGAGGTAGGAGGAGTCTGTACAGACTTGGATTCTTACTGGGTTCCATTTGGCAGCAGCATATGGACTATAGGGAGGCTTCTGTGTGTTTCCTCAAGCTGAGTAATCTCAGGAGGAATGTCATCGGGAGAGGGAGGGAGGAGGGATGGGGGGAATCCTGCTCTTTGTGTTATATCTGGCATTATTACTGTTTATAGACAGGACAGATTATACCCCCCCCCCACAAAACATCAAATTACAGTGTTTACTTTTGTCTTAGTATCTATTTGGTGCCCAGTAAAGTCATTGCTACCCCTGCAGGCAGGAAGTGGCTCTTCTCTAAGGGTACAATTAATGCTGGCTTGCCACCCCCTTTGTGTGTGTGACTAAATTGCAGGTTTCAGGAAAGCAGAGGAGATGTGCTCCCTGAGGCAGTTGCTTACTGATAGGTCCTGTGGCTTTTGAGACTAGATGACACAATAAAGTCTTCTCCAGATGATTACAGTGATGAATGGTTGCCCACCCATGGGCGAACTTCTCTGTATTTTCAGCAGAATAGGGTTTGTGTGTGTCGAAGGCTTTATAAGAAACAGGCCAGTAACCCAGCCGCCTTCCATGGAATTCGTCTCACTTGTTGTGACACATGGTTTCCTCCCTACCCAATTTGGCTTTCTAAATTTAGTCCTCCATAATGGGAAGTAGAAATCTTTAATTAATGGATTAGCAAGTTCTTTGCAGTGACTGCCTATGGGGGCGAAGAGGGAGTAGGGACTAACACTAAGTGGTAATGGTGGTGTTTTGGTAGTTTAGGAGAGAAGAGTGTGATGGTGTGAGTTTGAGATTGAGGGAGTGTCAGAAGAGTTAAAAGGCAATCTCAAGAGATTGAAATGACTAATGTTAGTAGAATTTCTTAGATAACATCTCTCTAATATAAAGGACAATTAGCCGGGTGTGGTACTGCGCACCTGTAGTTCTGGCTACTTGGAAGGCTGAGGCAGAAGGATCACTGGAGCCCAGCATGTCGATGCTGGGGTGGCTGTCAGTGTCCCACTGCACTCCAGCCTGGGCAATGGAGGGAGATTCCAACTAAAAAATAAAAATAATAAAAAAATAGGCCAGGCTCAGTCTGTAATCCCAGCGAGTGGATTACCTGAGCCTGCGGGTTCGAGATTGGCCCGGGCAACCTGGCAAGACTTCATCTTTACAATAAATAAAAAATCAGCCAGGCGTGGTAGGAGGAAGGATCGCCGGAGCTCAGCAGGTCGAGTCTGTGGGGGCCGGGAGTGGCCACTGCACTCCAGTCTGGGTGACAGAGTGAGACTCCAACTCAAAAATAATTAAATAAATAAAATAAAAAATAAAGGGCTACTCTTGTTGCCTGTGGTTGCCTTGTTTAGTCTATAAAAGCCTAGAATTAAAGAAAAAACACAAAAATGATGCAAATCTGTATGTTGGCATAGTTGTAGGATTTGTAACAATAAAGTTTATGTCTATAACTTGGATGAAATCACACGCTGTAGTTTGAAACACTTGATGATGGTAGTTGTTTCTGGCTGCTTCTGATTCCCTTCCGATTTTATTTTCTCTTTCATTCTGTTTGCTTTCTTTTTTGTTCTGGCTGCCCTGTCTCTGGCCTCTGTGATCTCTGACTTTTCTCCCATTCCCGTGATCTGCCGTCCTCTTCCTCACTGTTTCTTTCCCTGTTTCCTTCCCCTGTTACCTGTCTTTTGAGGCTCCTCACTGCTTCCCTCCTACCCATCTGCTGCATCCGCTCTTCTCTTGATGAGTTGACCCTTTATCGTTATGGATTGTCTCTCCTGTTCTTTGTGTTATTGTTGTCATACCTTTTACTTTTTACATGGGTCATATACCCCAGAATGCATTGCCATCATTTTTTGCTTAAACAGGCAGTTATCTTTTTTTTTTTTTGAGTTGGAGTCTCCCTCTGTCACCCAGCCTGGAGTGCAGTGGCATGCTCACGGCCACTGCAGCCTCGACCTACTGGGCTCAAGTGATTCTTCTGTCTCAGCCTTCTGAGTAGCTGGAACTACAGGCACACTACCACACCCAGCTAATTTTTTGATTTATTGTAGAGACAAGGTCTTGCCAAGTTGCCCAGGCTGGTCTCTAATCCCTGAGCTCAGGCACTCCTCTTACCTCAGCCTCCCAAAGTACTGAGATTACAGGCTTGAGCCACCACGCCCAGCTGCAGTTATCTTTTAAAGAGATTTTAAAATGTTTTTTGTATTTGTCTTTTCTGACTCTTAGCACTAGGGAATCGTGAAAAAAAAGATAATTTTTTATTCTGTTAGTCAGTTGGCCTTATGTCTTTGAGAACTTTCTGTCATGTTCTACTGTGTTTACAATTATGTACTATCTCTTAGTGAGGCCTGGGTGGCTGCTTGTTCCTAAGGCATACGCATTTGCGCCAGATTTCCCTGTGACGGGAGGTTAGTGACTTTTCCTAGTAGGCTGGGCGAGCCCTCCTGGAACCCGGGCTCCATGTATTCATACACTGAGCGCACAGAGACGCAGAGCAGCAGGTGGTAAGGAAAGCTGCAAACTACAACGCGCTACATCTGATGCAGTCGAGTGGTAATCATGTGTACTGTTGCATTGAGTGGATACAAGTGTGGCTGTGGTGGATCCACCCACTCCTTGGCTGGCACTACCCCTTATATGCTGGAATGCCCATGTTTTCACTCTTTCTTTGCCTTCTAGACTTACAGATTTGAGGGAGGTGTGTGAAACTCATCATGACAAATATGCTTATGCGTATTTATCTTTGCCCATATATATGCTACAAGCTGTAATTGGATTTTGTTTATAAATAAAACAGGTAAGGCCTGTGTTGTTAGATTGGACACACAGAAGTCCTTGGGTATCTAGGAAACAATTGCCTAGGCTCCAGATACCTTTTGTAGTTTGGAATGTGGGTGTTTAGTATCACTGTACTTCAGTGCTGATTTTTATTCCTATGCTGTTTTGACTGTAGTAGCTCTTCGTTATTGGAGAGGTAGCCAGAGACTCTCAAGTTCCTATAATGAATTCCCAGGTATGATTTTTGGACAAAGAGGAGCCAGCTGTATTTGCTGGGATTTAGTTTTGCCTGACAAATTTTTCCTACTCCTGGTTTTACATATACAAGCCGTGACCTACTCCCTGCTGCCATTGTCTATTTATATGATGCCTATCACCATGGTATTAAGTATGTGGGGGAAAATATTTAGGCTAACTTTAACTAAAATATAGAAAAAAAACCTTACCTCTCTGTATTGCCCTATTTTCAGAAATCTCTATTTTTCACCAAGTTACAGAAAATTTGAAAACCTTTCTCTGACATGTAGGCTACCCAGATCTCCTGGTTGAGTGAAAGGAGAAGTCTTTTTTTTTTTTTTTTTTTTTTTTTTTTTTGAGTCAGAGTCTTACTCTGTCATCTAGGCTGAAGTGCAATGGCACACTCATGGCCACTGCGGCCTTGACCTGCTGGGCTTAGGTGATCCTTCTGCCTCAGCCTTCCAAGTAGCTGGCACTATAGGCATGTGCCACCATGCCTGGCTAATTTTTTGATTTATTGTAGAGAAAGATCTTGTTGAGTTGCCCAGGCTGGTCTTGAACCCCTTGGCTCAAGCAATCCTTTCACCTCGGCCTCCCAAAGTGCTGGGATTACAGGCATGAACCACCATGCCTGGCCTTTGGTTTTTTAATAGGGACTCAGAAAACATTTGAATGAATAAATAAATGAATGAATGAATATGTAGAATTTCCGTTAATGATGGGTCAGCATTCTTCTAAAGCAGCACAATGTTGTGTTTACACCTCATAGTTGTAGTATTAATATAATAATAATAATAATAATAATAACAGTAATGGAATCCCATAGGATAAAATGTTGAGCTGATTTTATCACCTTACTGATTCAACCTAGTTTTATTTGAGTTTTTGATGTGGAAGAGAGTGATGGTAATTTCTTTTATTTTTCTCTTTATTTCTTACCCACAGATGTATGGATTGCTTTTAACCAAGTAAAAATGGAAACTTTGATGGTTTCTAAGCCATTAACCAAAGAGTGAACAGAATGTTCAGAGAGAAGTGTATAGTTGTTGGAGAGGGAAATACTTGAACAGAGCTTCATGGAGTCAGCTTATTTTATTTCCACTGCAGTAAGAAGGGGCATTGGAAAGGCAGCCTGCATTTATTTTTTATTTTATTTATTTATTTACCGCAGCCTCGACCTGCTGGGCTCCAGCGATCCTTCCGTTTCAGCCTTCCAAGCCCGGCTAATTTTTTGATTCATTGTAGAGATGAGGTCTCGCCAAGTTGCCCAGGCGGGTCTTGAACCCACGGGCTCAGGCAGTCCACTCACCTCAGCCTCCCAAAGTGTGGGATTACAGGCTGAGCCACCGAGCAGCCTGCAGTTAAATAGTATGATTTTCCACAGTCTGAGAACATGGGTTGATTTAAAGGCAGATTTATACTAACATTTTGTACTCGGCATTTATCTGTGGATCGCAGTTTTTCTTATCCTTTTACTCTGCCAAATCTCTGAGTGATAAGTCATTATTTTTATCCCCATTTGTTGGGATATAGAAGGGTTAAGTGACTTGCTAAGAGATATAGAAGGGTTAAGTGACTTGCTAAGGACCATGGAACCAGACACTAAGCAGAGTTCTGATTAGAACTCAGAATTCCTGACTCCTGTGCTCAGATGCAGATCACTAAGCAACACTTGCCTCCCTGCAGGAAGAACGGCCCCTGAAGCCCCCAGAACAATCTGTTCAGCTTCACGGTGCTAAACAGCATCCGAAGCATTCACAGCTTTGTGAAAAAGAGAGACAGTGTACCTGGCCTGACCTTTTAGATACCTCCTAGGAAAAATGGAAAACCCAGAGAGTAGCAGTGTTGTGGATCCAGCTGGTTCTCTCGTCCCTAGCAGAAGCCTGTGACTTCTTGCTGAGGTACATCTTGAGTCTGGGAATGGAGACCTTTTGTCGGAAGCTTGGTATACCTAGGTGTCGCCACCCAGTACCGAAAGTGTCCAGGAGAAAAGTTAACGTGAGCCATCGGTTTATCGGCCATTCTTATGTCACTGTGACTTTGGCAGTTTGGCAGCCCCTTGGTTTTGAGAAATTCTCCTTTGAGCGTTTTATTGTCTACTTCTGTTAGTTTAGTTTCTTTTTCAAACTTTTAATTTTGATGTAATTATAGACTTCTGGGAAGTTGCCAAAATAGTATGTAGAGCATTTCATGCACTTTTCCTCACCCAGCTTCCTCTAGGGGTAACATCTTATATGATTCTTCTATGTTACTGCTTTTAGTTTTGAAAAGGGTGTCCAAGTGGAAAAGCGCATAGCAGTGAAAACTAGAGTAGATGAGAAGGGTATTTTGGCAGCTGCTGTTGCTGTCTTGTTTTTAAAATTGCTCTTCCACATTCCCCTACATTGTCTCTGATTTAGGCAAATATGTCACAAGATATATTCTCGGCTCTATGTGCCTACTTAAGCCTGCTCTAGCTTCCATGTGCAAGAAGAGAGAGACTTCTTTTCTCTCTGGGAATCAGTGCCTCTCAAAGTTAGCGTATTCCAGTTCAGGGGCATTAGAAGGTATCTCTCTGGTTCTGTACTTTAGTTATGAAAGATTCTGTATAGCAGTATGGAAAGCCCAAGGACTGAAAAAGAGTGCCAGGAAGCTTTTCCCCCCTTTCAAATCACTACATTTGGCTAAATTCAACATTTATACTATTTTGGATCTTTCTCTCATCCCCTCAGAAATTTGGCAGAAGCAAAAGATAAGAATCTCTAACAGGTTTAGCCTGCTAGAGGGAGAAAAAGATTCCCACGTAAAAACCCCTAAAAGAGCAAGAACTCGCTCTTTGTTCTTTTCTCTGCACATGAAGTCACTTCCTATCCAGAGAAATGTCAACTGTCATAGACCCATGACCATCTTGTCAAGTAGAAGAGACAGGGAAAGGAGTAGCTCTGCTTTGGTTCCTCTGCCTATGCTGGTTCTAAAGGGATACACCACATGGTTTGATAAGGTGTCATCCTTCTCTGGATCTCAAGGGAGCAGGACAGGTGTGTTATTGGTCCTCCCTCATTCTGGCAGAAAGTACAGTTTTTGGTTCTGCATCAGGTGGCTCCACTGAGATGTGGTCTCACTGACTATTTGATTTCTTTTTTTCTTTATTTTTAATTTTTAATTTGAAAGATGTGGGGCACAACTTAGGGTTAGGTATACAAATGCTCATTACACAGGTACCCTTGTGGATGAGGTGTGCCACCTGAAAGAAGTTTTTGGCACCAGTGACGACTCCACGCCGGTCTGAACCAAGAGATTTATTAAAGGGGCAGTTACACGAAGGGACTGTAACCGAGGAAGGACAAGAGAGAGAAAAAGAGAGACCGAGAGAGAAAGAGAGTAAGAGAGTAACGGGGACAGAGAGAGAAAGCGAGAGGGGGTTGGGGAGAGGGCAAGAGAGTGTGAGAGAATGCAAGAGAGAGAAAGAGAAAAGGAGAGAGAGTAAGGAGAGAGAATAAGAGAGTGACGGGGACAGAGAGAGGAAATAAGAGAGAGAGAGAGCTATGCAGGGAGAAAGGTATATTTATGAACCTTGCAGGGGCAGGCCAGTGCCGTGCCTGAGTCTTATTGGAGGAGACTATGAGGTAGCATTTCTATAGGAAGAGGTTGTTTGGTTGTTTGAGCACAGGTTTAAGTTTCACGCGGGCGGGGAAAGGCAGGAATTTACGGCCTTTGTTGTCTTTGGGAGGCAGAGCCATCTTGGGGATGCCCTTCTGACTGTTGTCTGCACCTTTCACCCCCCATTTGAGCTGTGATTTGATTTTTACTATCGTTCAGTTGGACCGTGTGGGGGAAAACAAGCAGGGGATCCAGGGCCCTGGAAGGAGGCAGTGGCTCCTGAGCATGCTTAGCTAGAGGCAGCTGCATGGAGACCCTACACTCCCTGAAGTCCTGGCTCTGGGAACTGTTATATGAAAGCTCACTTTTATGAAAAAAGAAGAGGACGGGTGGGAATTGTGAGGTTTGTGTTGTCCCCACGAAAATGGGGAGTGGGAGGTTCTAGCAGATACACATCAACAGCAAGGAAAATAGTAAGGATGGACCCTGACTTCCATTTAAAGAAAGGATTTGTTTTATTTTCTGGCTCATTTAGAAGAGGGTGGGACCTTCTGGCAGTGCAGGCATGCTGGCATCCTGACTTGTGTGCTCTGTTCACCTGGAGAGGCTGGTAGCATACGACCAAAGCCATTGCATTTTATTGTTTGATTCATTGGCCTCCATGTCAGTGAGCTGCTTAGGTTTGTAGCCAGACAAATGCCTGTATTCTGAAAAGCCAGTGTATTTTTAAATTGTTCCACTGGCAGGTGTTGACTTCTGAGTCTTTCTTGCGCCACTTTGCTGATTGACAGTGTGCCTGCTGATGGCTGGCAGTGTCCCTGGGTAATTGGTGATTTTGTCCAGAGATGCTGGAATTGGCTGGAGTTTATAGTGCCTCTGGGGTTTTGGTGGCATTAGCTTGTTACACCAGTGCTATTTCCGGCCTGTCCTTTGAGTTCCTTGACTTCTCTCTTAAGCAAATGAGATGGTAATATTTTTCTTCTGTCAGTCTCTGTGAAATTACCCATCTCCCCTGATGAGAAGGTTTTGATTTGGGTTCTGTGGCACCTAGTCCTAGCTCTATGGCAGGCCACAAAATAAGGTCTGCCTGAGTCTTGTCTTTGCTTTTCTTTTTCTCTTCATTGTATGTAAATGGTGCTCAGACAGACAGCTCTCTCTCTGACCTGATTCTTTGGAGACATCTATTTGTGCTCTGCTGGAGGCTCTCTGTCTCTTTCCTGTTTTTAATCTTATTTAAATGTCATTCACTTGGTTTTGTAATTAAGCCTCTCCTCTGCTTCTCTGAAGCAGGCGTCTGAGCTACCACTTAATTGTGTCTTCCCATGGTTGGCATGGTCCTCTCTGCACCTGGTTTACCTCAAGTGGGGACCGGTTTTAGTCCTGGAGAAATTCCCATATCCATTATTCATTCTACTCCTACATGGCAACATAATTTGCTGCTACCTTCTTCCCTTCCCATGAATTCAAAGTAGGATGGAAAATAGTCTAGGATGGTCCTTGCTGTGTAGGATACATTAATGCTAGGAACAGCTCTGCAAACAAGGTTCTCTGCAGGGTGGGGGTGCCTGTGTTAGGTGGCAGGATTCTCAGGCAGATAGTACTGAACACTTCCTATTTGAAATTCAGTGGGCTGCCTCTGCCTCTGGGAATTCATGTGGGACTCAGGGAGCCATCGAGGTACCAGGTCGTGGCTCAGCTTCCAGAACCTGCACATGAGCCTTCATTCCATGCAGACAAGTCAGAACTTCCACACGCTGCTGTCATATTGTTTCACCAAATACAGTGCAAAAACCGCCCAAGGATGGGAACGTGGGCTGAAGTGAAGTATGTCTGGCCTGAATTACCAGGGGCAGAATGCAAGTCTTACGGGCCTAAAGCGCTGAGTATTGCAGACTGTACTCTCTTCAGTATATCGGTGGGCTCTGCTGATGTCTGTGGCAGTTGGGAGACAGATTGCCTTGTGGCCTGTGTGAGAATGGCTTTCTTCCTTCTCCTGTGTGTATCACACTGTCATCCCTGACTCTGGATCCCAGAGATCAAGAATAGCAGTAGTCCATGTGTTAGTTGCCTCTAGTCCAGAGTCAGAAGATGTAGCAGCTGTAGCTAGTTTGGAATTCCTGAAAAAGAGCCCAGAAACTAAGTTTTCGAGGGTGTGGTAGAAAAGCCTTTCCAGTGAAGAAATTAGTGTGCGTGGAGCATCCACTTCCCTGCAACTTAAACACCTTTAACATGTAATACTTCAAATATTTTACTGTAATAACGTCTCACTTTTTTACTCAGTGCAGGGTAAGAGTATTTATAGTCAGGTGTCTGGAGCCTCTTTTGGTGGATGAGCTAACAGGGACCAGGAGTCAAGCCCAGACGCCCCAAAGATTTCATCGTTCACCACAGCCTTGAACTCCTTGGGTCAAGCATTCTCTCCACCTCAGCCTCCTTAGTATCCTTGCTTCCTTTTAAAACTATTATTTAACTAAGAGAAGCATGATAATGCAGGGGGTTAAATTAAAGAAAGAAAAAGTATGTCCTACCCCTCCGTTTTACAATGACTGTAACACGTGTTGTACTTGGCAAACACTTACTGACATATGACTAATTAACAGTACTATGTTTATGCAGTCAACCCTTATTTGTATTTATAGTTATCTGAATTCTTCCTGCTATGTCCTGCTACTACTGTGATTGTCCTTGAAACAGGTTGGCTGGTCATGTGCCCAGATGGCATCAAGTAGCAGGTGGTTTGGGGCAGTTTTCTGAAAATGTGTATATGTGGGGGAGTGTGTGTGTGGCAGGGGGTAAACCAAGAGCCAGCCAGCATGAGCTCTATGTTGGCTCTGAGGTCCTGCTGGCCAGACCTCTTCTGTACTCAAAACTGCCCCTGACATGAGGGTATCTCTTCTTTGGCCTCCTGTCTAAACCCTGTGCCAAGCTCTGTGCCATAATAGCTTATGACTTAATTGTTTATACCCCATACTCTTTTGTTTTGGTCCTGAGTTCGCATAAAGAAAGGGGATCTTGACTCCCTATCACATCGTTATCCAATCATATTCCATGTGCAGTGCACAGTTTGAAGGAGGCAATACTGAGTTAGGGAATTAGGATCAGTTTTAGTTGACCGTTATATGCTGAAGAGAACATACTAGAGAAGAAACAGAGACAAAGAAGGGGAAAGAGAGCATGTGAGAAGTGAGAGGTACAGCAGAGAGCCAGGTCAGGAGCTGCCTGGGAGGCCACTGAGGTGACTTGTGAGGAAAGCTTCGGGGGGTCTTTTTGTGTTGTAGCAGGAAGGCAATAATGTGCAACCACCAACTCCTAACTTCCAAATATTTCCATGACTCCAAAGTAAAACCCCTTATCCATTCAGCAATTTCTCTTCACTGTGCCCTTCCCCCACCCCCTGGCAATCACCAATCTGGGCTCTATCTATCCGGAGACTTAACTATTCTGGATATTTCATATACGTGGATTCATACAATATGTGACCTTTTGTGTTTGGCTTCTTTCACTTAGCATATTGTCAAGGTTCACGCATATTTTGTCATAGATTTCATTCCTTCCATTGTATCTAATGTGCCACGACTCGTTTTTAATCCATTCATCTCTTGATGGGCACTTGGACTATTTTCACCTTTAGCTATTGTGAGCATCGCTGCTGTGAACTCGTATATGCAACATACTGACTGAGTATCAGTTTTCAACTGTTTTGAATATACCAGGGGGTGCCAAAAATTGTATACACATTTTGAGATGTTTACTGTGGTAGTGTGTGACTGTAGTTCTGGCTACTTGGAAAGCTGAGGTGGAAGAATTGCCGGAGCCCAGCAGGTTGTCACTGGGGTGGCCGTGAGCATGCCACTGCATTCCAACCTGGACAACGGAGTGAGACTCTGACTCAAACCAAACAAAAAACAAAACCAAAAAAAGCAAAGTCTGGAGAAGTGTCGGAAACAGACTAGTCAGCGGGTCTAAGCACACCACTTAGAGTGAGCGGTTTTGCCTCCTTTATCATTCAACTTGATCTGGTTTAATCTTTTTAGGGAGTGGTAGAAAGAACACTGAACAGGAGACTAGGTTTTAGTTCTAGCTGAGTCTCTAGCTGGTTTGGGGTGAGGCATGGAGTTTTCTTATCCAAAAATGAGAAAACTGGTTAAATGATCTCTAAGGTCCTGTCTAGTTCTAAAAATCTATGATCAGCTATGTCTAGGCCACACAGACTTAGAACTCTCATGATATCAGGTCAGAAGATAGAAGAGGATATGTATATAGTGGTGTATAGGACACCCAAACAGTTGATATAATGATTGCAAAGTCAGGGAGATGATGAAATAAAAGCACTATTTCATGAGATATTTGGGGCATTCTCTCTTTGAAGAGGAATTATAGTCTCTGATGTCAAAAGCTTGTGGGGTCAAGTTTAAGGTTGCTTTGTTCATTTTAATTGCCTGTTAAACTCACTGTAGATAATTAACTACTTCCAGGTGAGAAAACCCTAGCATTTGTTTTGCTTTTTTTTGGTGGGGGATGTCTGACCTGAATTATCAGGGGCAGAATGCAAGTCTAATGGGACTAAAGTGCAGAGTATTGCAGACTGTACCCTCTTCAGTACTGTTGGGCTCTGCTGATATCTGTGGCAGTTGGGAGACAGATTGCCTTTTGGCCTGTGTGAGAATAGCTCTCTTCCTTCTCTCGTGTGTATCACGCTGTCATCCCTGACTCTGGATCCCAGAGACCAAGAATAGCTGTAGTACAGCTGAGGAGCAATAAATCATTGCTTCCACGTCCTCCAGGTTTCCTGCCTCTTAATTACCACAGAGTCACTGCTGAGGCTGCATCTTTGTGCTGTATGTGCTGGGGACAAAGGCCCTCATTGATTGGATATGTGCAAAAGCTGCTTTGTCTCTCTTCAGCCATCATGTTTTTGCTGAGTGCCATGTGTGCTACCCGTCCCCTTCTCTTGCCTCCTCTGAGTTTATAGAGTCTGATTATGAGATGGTTTGTCCATTAAGGGCTTGTCTGAGACCTGGGATATAGGGGTGGGATGGGTAGCCCCTAAGTTAGCTCAGCAAGGTGATCTTCACTAAGGAGGAAAGTTTGAACTGGAGTTAGTTGTTTTTATGTGAATTTTAGCCAACCCTCTTTATTCCCTGCATTCTGGGTAGGAGCAAAGCAGGTTGTGCGATCTAGAATTCGCTCCCCTGGGCTTTTTTTTGGGGGGGGCGGGGCGTTGAGGGGTCCATTTCAACAGATCACGTGTTAACAGACTACCATCAGAAGGGGCAACTGCCTGTCTTTTGGCTTTTCGTTATGAAACCCCAGATAACTTAAGTCCAGGTGGGGATCAGAGTTCATAATTGAGGATGGCTACCTCCGTCATCACTAGCAAGGCTTTCCTGCTATTTGAGGGGAAGATTTGGGCTTTAGAAACAGAACGTGGGTGAAGCCAGGCTTGTGTACTTGCCTTGCCTGTGGATTCTTTCCTGCACCTGTGCTTTTGGAGAATTAAGAGTGAGGGGTGTTTTGTGGCAGGCAGCAGTGTCTGGAGGGTCTCCTACTCATCCTTCCGCACTGTTCCAAATCAAAGCGTACATCTCTCTCTAAGAGTAGTAAACTTCACACAAAGCTCAGACAGCATGGGAGAATGAAGTTCTTTGTGGGCAAAGAAGCAGATGTGGTCTTAGAAAAGGAGAAGTCAAAGCTTTTCTTGGGTCCATCGAAGGTGGGAGGTTTGATGGGGAGAAGACAAGGACCATAGCCTGTCTGCAGCTGCTGAACCCCTTCTTTATAGTATCCCATCGAGCAGGGGAGCGAGGTGCAGAGACATTATTCAAGGTGGGCCCAGTTCATGGACAAGTGTCCTAGGTGAAATGAGCACAAGGCAATTGATAATTTTTTTTAAGTGTAGTATTTACTTACACAAAAGGTCTTTAAAGCTGCACTCCTAGCCTGGGAATGTGATAGTCAGTCTCTTTCCTGAGGTGGTTTGGGTTTTCACAATCTCTCCTCTCACCAAGGATTGCCAGGTCGAGAAGGAGCCTTTTGGGTAAATATGTCACTGTCAAGGGAGGTCAGAGCAAGCTGAACTTTTGTGTAGCTGGAGCAGTGAACGGCTGCTTTCCCTCTCCATGAGCTCTCTCCCCACCCAGAGCTGGTGCCCAGCTGTTGGTGCCATGGTGTAGCTGCCACACCGGTGACCAATTAGAATTGATAGATGTTTCTCTTAGCATTGATATTTGAAACAGATGCTGGCAGCCTAGGGTAGAAGAGGGACACTCATTTTCTTCCACCTGAAATTGAGCAAATTTGATGGAGAAATCACCATGGGAGTAAATTTGGAATGCCAAAATGTCAGTTTTATAGGCAAATTTCTGAGCTTAATTACTATTTAAGAAGTGGTAAAAAGAAGTAGATTTTTAAAAACCTCCCAAGGGCAGATAAGCATACATGTGCTTGGGGAGCTTAGTGCTTTCCTCAAATACACTTACCATACTTACTTTTTAGAAGACCTTGGTGCTGAGACTTACTCATTTTAACCCTATGGATTTCTGTAGAGCTAGTCTGGTTTCATTTAACTTTATTGATTATGGTTTGAATAGCTTGTTGATGTCTTTCTTTTTTCTTTTCTTTTTTTTTAAAGCCTTGATAAATTTGCTGAAGTTCCTTATGTCAAATGAGACTGTACTTCTGGCCAAACACAACATTTTTACATTAGCCCTCATGGTGAGTAACAAAACAAATATTTTTTTTTCCCTGAAGCCTTACACTTTTCTTGGGTCCAAGGCAGAAATGAGCTAGTTTGAAACAGGAGCTGGTGGTCTGGGGAATAAACCATAGAGGAAACCAGGCCTCTATTTTCTTTTTGGATCAGAATCTCTAGACTGGTGGTCCCCACTCTTACCTGTGTCTTTGGTAAGCTCTGCATGACTCTTTTTCCTTCACGACTGTATTGTCTGGCAGGGGTGGGTATAGGTATTATCTCTGCATATGAATAGTGAGTCTTGGTCCCAGTTGAGAGACTCCTGTATACCACTGCAGTCTCTGTGTTGGTAAATAGCAAAGCCTCTAAGCATATCCCAGCCAGATGAGTAGTTCTGTCATGGCTGCACTTGGGAGTCACACACTGTTGCCTAGGCTGGAGTGTAGCGGCACATTCATGGCCACCCCTGTGTCGATCTGTTGGACTCAGGCGATTCTTCTGCCTCAGTCTTCCAAGTACCCAGGACTATAGGCATGCACTACCACACCCTGCTCATTTTTTGATTTATTGCAGAGATGAGGTCTTGCCAGGTTGCCCAGGCTGGTCTCAAACCCGTGGGCTCAGGCAGTTCCCTCACCTCGGCTTCCCAAAGTGCTGGGATGATAGACTTGAGCCACCGCGCCCGGCCTGTTGTGCCTTTTAACTGTCCTCTTGGGATATTAATCAGTGTGTTTGTTTGCAAATGTCCAAAACTTGGGAGTGAAAAGTTCTGGTGTGTAGCATTTGCTGCTTGTCATTGTATAACTGCACCCACCATGGCCAGTTTCAAGTTGTCAACGTGGTAGCAGAGTCCTGCAGAGCTGGGAGGACTGCAGCCACACACCTGGATGGGGTGTTCCCACCCCATGATTACACGAGGTGTGAGCTCTCCTCCAAGCTTAGAAAAGAGGGAGAAGTAGAGAAAAGTTAGAAAGTGATAAGTTTTGAGTGTCTGTTACTTTCATTTTAATGTAATTTATTTAACTGTACATATATATGAGTGGATTCTTTTATAAGGGCTGCATTTAACAACGAGCTTACAAAATTCTTGAATATTTATTTATTTATTTATTTATTTTTTGAGTTGGAGTCTCACTCTGTCGCCCAGACTGGAGTGCAGTGGCCGCTCCCGGCCACCACAGCCTTGACCCACTGGGCTCCGGTGATCCTTCTACTTTAGTCTTCCGAGTAGCCAGAATTACAGGCATACACTACCATGCCCCGTTGAGTTTTTGATTTATTGTAGAGATGAGGTCTCACCAAGATGCCCAAGTGGGTCTTGAACCCGCGGGCTCAGGCAATCCACTCACCTCAGCCTCCCAAGGCACGGGATTACAGGCTGAGCCACCAAGCCCGGCTATTTCCTGAATATTTAATAATCAACTCTTGTAAGCTGGTAAGAGCTGGTTACAGCATACCTCTGATAATTTTTGGTCTTCATAGCTTGATGCTTATTTGTGGACTTTTGCTTCTTTTTTAGATTGTGAACCTATTTAATATGTTTATCACATATGGTGACACATTCCTGCCAACCCCCAGCAGCTATGATGAACTTTACTATGAGATTATCCGCATGCACCAGAGCTTTGACAACCTCTACTCTATGGGTAAGCAGTCTTTTCTTTTTACTCATCTCCACCAGCTGTCTGGTTTTTGGCATATAAGAGGAAAAGACTACAAAACATTCTCCTCTAGTTGTTTGGTGCCCTTGTGTGGCACAGAGTATAGTTGTCTCCTCTTTACGAGCAATAGGAAGGTATCTGTGGACGTTTTTGCCTTGTGGAACTCAGATTTCATCTCAGTGGGAAGCTGGTTAGCAGCCCTTTGTTGATGTTTGTGAAGGAGAGAGAATAAGGAAGCTTATGGGTTCGGTGAATGCCAGGGAGATGGGGGTGAAAGAGCAGGAGGGAACTGACAGCGGCAAATCGAAGAGCTTGGCTCCCAAAGGAACATTGTGTGATTTGAGAAGGTACAAGATTTTAAGGAGTCTTAGTGTGCCTATGTATTTTTAGCATAACTCCCAAGAGGAAGTGGGCATTAGATTAGATATAAATTTTTTTGCAAACTTTTTGGTGATTGGCTCACTGAAAATTTACTGTGCAGCTGTAGTGAGAATAACTTATTTATGAAAGATGTCATGTGTTCCAATAGTTTGAGAAAAGGGTCTAGTCAATTCTACTTGGAGTTTAAGGGGTAAGGAAAGATATCTGTAGGTTGCACAGAAACAGAAGGCCACTCAGTAAAGCTATCTTATTTAAAAAACCCCAACTTCTAGTTTTACTGAGGTATAACTGATATATAATGAGCTGCATGCATTTAAAATATATAAATTTTAATAAGTTTTCACATATATGTATGTATGTGAAACCATCAGTGATCAAGGATAATGAAGATGGATATCCATCACTTCCCAATAGTGTCCTTGTATCGCTTTAGAATCTATCTCTCATGTCCCTCTCTCCACTTCCACCCCTTACATTCCATCCTTGAGCCACCAGTATTCTTTCTGTCACTGTAGATTAGTTTGCTTCATTCCTTGTGATGAGATTACTTGTGAAAACCCCAACCTCTGGGACTCCTCTCTCATGAGAAAAGTAGAGGGGATTTGGAATAAGTACCAGGAGAAAGAGTAGAAGTAAGCAGTGAAAGAGAGGGATTTTCTGAGATGAAAATATTTTTTATAATAGACTTTATTTTTTATTTTTGGTTTTTGTTTTTTTTAGTCTGAGTCTCACTCTGTGGCCTAGGATGGAGTACAGTGGCACGCTGTTCACGGCCACTGCAGCTGTGGCTCAGGCGATCCTTCCGCCTCAGCCTTCCAAGTAGCTGGAACCACAGGCATATGCCACCATGCCCCAGCCAATTTTTTCATTTATTGTAGAGACGAGGTCTTGCATGTTGCTCAGGCTAGTCTCGAACCCTTGGGCTCAGGCAGTCCTCTCGCCTCAGCCTCCCAAAGTACTGGAATTACAGGTGTGAGCCACTGTGCCTGGCAGAAGAAAACCTTTTTTTTTTTTTTTTTGAGTGGGAGTCTCACTCCGTTGCTCATGCTGGAGTGCTGTGGCACGCTCATGGCCAACCCAGCATTGACCTGCAGTGCTCAGGTGATTCTTCCGCCTCACCCTTCCAAGTAGCCAGAACTACAGATGTGCACTACCACACCAGGCTAATTTTTTGAGTTATTGTAGAGACGAGGTATCACTGAGTTGCCCAGGCTGGTCTTGAACTGATGGTCTCAGGCAATCCTCTCGCCTCAGCCTCCCAAAGTGCTGGGATGATAGGCTTGAGCCACCATTCCCAGGCAGAAGAAAACTTTTAAGAGAGCTTTGTATGACTTTGCTGTGATGTCTTAGGCAGTGAGAGTAGGGCCTGTATTAGTAGAATGTTTTCATCTGCAAATGTCATAAAACACTGACTTAAGCTATCTTAAACAATAGAAAAGTTATTACCTTTTATAAGAACTCTAAACAACGACATTTCCAGAATAGTGTGATCAAGTGCTTCACAGTGTCTTCAAGGACCCACATATTTTTTATATCTCTGCTTTCTCATTCTCAGTGTAATAGCTTTAGCATCAGGTCAGTTCCTCACCTGATAGTAAGTTCCGTTTGTCACATCAAGACACATGTCTCTTTTTCTGGGAGCTCATAAGACTTGCCTGGGAAACCTCCAGCAAATTTCTCATTGGCCAGATGTATTCAGTGTACTCCAGAGTGGTTTGCGTCTGCCTTGCTTTACCAACTTCCTGAGAACGTAGACTATAGAATTTTCCAAGGGTGAAGTGCTGCTTTGAAGGCTCTTTTACTTGTCAATAGATAAATAAAAATGTCTTTCAGGAAGGAAAAGAGATTTGAAGTAGGGGAGATATTTTATAAAAGCCTGATACACCTGCTTAACTGAGCCATGTAACTGGTTGAATGAGATAAGCCCTTGTAGCTACAGAAACAAGATAAGAGAAGATATCTGTTAATGCCCAAATCTGCCAAGGAATAAAAATGTTAAACAGGAGAGCACAAATAGGAAAGTGAACATTTTCATAACAAAACAAACAGTAGGATGTAGCATGTTTCAGTGTTCTCTGTTTTATATCAAATGTGATGAAACTTCTGGTAGAAAAGACACTTGTTTTTTGTTAATTTTTTGAGGCATAATTTACATATAAGCCGGGCTCGATGGCTCAGACTGTAATCCCGCGCTTTGGGAGGCCGAGGTGAGTGAATTGCATTTGTCAAAACTCAGAACTGTACATTAAAAGGGGCGACTTTTACTATATATGTAAATTTTTATTTTTATTTTTAATTTTTATTTTTTTGAGTTGGAGTCTCACTCAGTCTCCCAGACTGGAGTGCAGTGGCCGCTCCTGGCCACCGCAGCCTTGACCTGCTGGGCTCCGGCGATCCTTCCGCCTCAGCCTTCCAAGTAGCCGGAATTACAGGCATGTGCTACCACGCCCAGCTAATTTTTTTGATTTATTGTAGAGATGAGGTCTTGCCAAGTTGCCCAGGCGGGTCTCGAACCTGCGGGCTCCAGCAATCCACTCACCTCAGCCTCCCAAAGGCGCAGGATTACAGGCTGAGCCACCGAGCCTGGCTAGGTTTTCAGTTTTTAGTGATGATAAATAAAGCCCCTATAAACATTCTTGTACAGGGTTTTGTGTGAACACAAGTTTTTATTTCACTTGGTTATATACCTAGGAATGGAACTTTTGGGTATTATGGTAAATGTATGTTTTAACTGTATGACAAGCTACCTGACCATTTTCCAAAGCATCTGTGCTATTTAACATTCTCTCCAGCCATGTGCAAGAGTTATTCCGTATCCTAGCTAGCACCTGATGTTGTCTACTTCTGTGGGGTTTTTTTTTTTTTTTTTGCTTAGAGGTGTATAGCGATACCTCATGGTGTTTAAATTTCATGTGAGTAATGACGTTGAGCATCTTCTCCTGTCCTTATTTACCATCAATATGTCTTCTTTGGTGAAGTATTTACTCAGTTCTCCTGCCCCCTTAAACACACACACACACACACACACACACACACACAGTAACAGCTATTGCACACACATGTTCATAGCAGCACTACTTACAAGAGCCAAAAGTTGGAAGCAACCCGAATGTTTGCTGACAGCTGACTGGATAAACAAAATGTGGTATAAACACACATTGGGATGCCGTGCAACCTTCAAAAGGAAGGAAATCTTGTCACATGCTAGCTACAGTATGGATGAACATTGAGGACGTTGTGCAAAGTGAAATAAAGCAGCCACAAAGGACAGTACTTCTAGCAGGTGTCTAAAGCTGTCAAATTCATACATAAAGAAAGTAGGCCAGGCTCGGTGGTTTAACCTGTAATCCCAGCGCTTTGGGAGGCCGAGGTGAGTGGCTTGCCTGAGCCCACGGGTTCAAGACCCACCTGGGCAACTTGGCGAGACCTCATCTGTACAATAAATCAAAAATTAGCCGGGCATGGTAGCGTAGACCTGTAGTTCCAGCTACTTGGAAGGCTGAGGCAGAAGGATCGCCAGAGCCCAGCAGGTTGAGGCTGCAGTGGCTGGGAGCGGCCACTGCACTCCAGTCTGGGTTACAGAGTGAGACTCCAACTCAAAAAAAAAAAAAAGAAAGTAGAATGGTGGTTGCCAGGGACTGGGGGGAGGGGACAAAGGGGTTGTTTAAGACAGGGGTCTCCCACCCTTGGGCCGCCAACTGGTACTAGTCTGTGGCCTGTTAGAAACTGTTAGGTTTTATAGCAAGAGGTGAGTAACCAGCGAACAGAGCTCCATTTTCTGTCATATCAATAGTGGCATTTTAGATTCTTATTGGAGCGTGAATCCTATTGTGAACTGCACATGTGAGGGATCTAGGTTGCATGCTCCTTATGAGAATCAAATGCCTGGGGATCCTTCTGCCCCTCCTCCCCATCTGTGGAAAAACTGTCTTCCATGAAACTGGTTCCTGATGCCAAAAATATTGGGGACCGCTGGTTAAATCTACAAGGTGAAAAAGTTCTGGAGATCTGTTTTACCACACTGTAATTATGCTTAACACTATTGAGCTGTATGCTTAAAAATGGCTAAGAGGGACTGGCCCAAAGGTAGTGAGTTATCTCAATTGGTCGTTCACAGTCAGTTTGAATTCCTTGTTCTACTCTTTCCCTCTCCTCCCACTACTGCACTTGACTAGTATTTGAAAAAACAATGGTTGAGGGCAAATTTTATATGTTTTTTTTTAACACAATTAGAAAAACAACTAACTGGGCATGGTGGCTCATACCTGCAATCCCAGCACTTTAGGAGGCCAAAGTGAGAGGATTGCCTGAACTCAGGAGTCTGACAGCCTGGACAACGTGGTGAGACCTTGTCTGTATAATTAAAAAAAAAAAATTAGTGGTTGTGGTGGCGCACATCTGTAGTCCCAGCTGCTTGGAAGGCCTGAGAGAAAAGGATCACCTGAGCCTGGCAGGTTGAGGCTGCGGTGGCTGTGAGTGTGCCAGTGTACTCCAGCCTGGGCGTCAGAGTGAGACTCCGACTAAAAAAAATCCCAAAAAACTAAACTCTAAGCTTTATTCAGATTCTACTAATTTTTCCATTAATGGACCTTTTATTCCAGGATCCCATCCATGTTAGTACGTCACATCTGTCGTCGTGACTCCTTAGTCTCCTCTGGTTTGTAACAATTTTTTTGTGTTTCCTTGTTTTTCATGACCTTGGCAGTTTTGAGAATGCTCTTTAATTTGGTTTTTCTTGTGTTTTACTTGTGACTGGACTAGGGTTGTAGATTATAGGTAGGAGACAGGTTCCCTATAGGTTGTGGGTTATAGCCACAAAGTCCAAGCGCCCTTTCCTTTTTTTTTTTTTTTTTTGTGAGTTGGAGTCTTACTTTGTTGCCCAGACTGGAGTGCAGTGGCACGCTTCCAGCCACTGCAACCTTGACCTCCTGGGCTCCGGCGATCCTTCCGCTTCAGCCTTCCAAGTAGCCAGAACTACAGATGCGCTACCATGCCCGGCTGATATTTTATTTATTGTAGAGACCAGGTCTCGCCAAGTTGTCCAGGTGGGTCTTGAACCCGTGGACTCAGGCAGTCTGCTCCCTTGGCCTCCCAAAGTGCTGGGATTACAGGCTGAGCCACCGCGCCCAGCCCCAAGTGCCCTTTTCATCACATGAGGGTACATATTATCAACATGACTTATTACTGATATTAACCTTGATTGCATGATTAAGGTAGAGTCTGGCATGTCTGTCCACTGCAGAGTTGTTTTTTTCTACTTTTCCGTATTCTGATCCTTGGAAGCAAGTCAGTGAATAGCCAACACCAAAGTTGGGGAGTGTGAAGGCTAAGCTCCAACTCCTAGAGGGAAGAGTATATACATAAATTATTTAGAACTTTTCTATAAAGAGGATTGGATTGTTTGTTTTCTTATTTTTGAGACATGAAGTTTCTTTGTTTGTTTTACACACCGGTTACTTATTGGATATATGTTTTACAAACATTTTCTCCTAGATTGTAGCTTTTATTCTCATTTCTTAACAAATGTCTTTGGAAGAACAGAATTCTTATTTTTGATAAATACAATTTATTAATTTTTTCTTTTGTAGTTTTGCCTTTTTTCTGTGGTACTTATGAAATCTTTTCCTGACCCAAAGATAAAAAGGCAATGTCTTATATTTTCTTCTAGAAGTTTTACAGTTTTACCTTACATTTAGGTCTAAGATTCATTTCAAGTTAATTTTTCTATATTTTACTAGGTTTGGATTGGGTTTATGTCAGCACCATTTATTGAAGACTGGTTTTCTTTATTGAATTACCTTGAAACATTTGTCAAAATCAATTGACCTTACCGTGTAGACCTTGTATTCTGTTTTGTTGACATATATGTCTATTCTTTTACAGATAACTGTCTTGAGTACTGTAGCTTTGTATTAAGTCTTGAAATCATATAGTGTGAATCTTTCAACCTTGTTTTTTTGTTTCAATATTGTTTTATTTTAAGTCCTTTACTTTTCCATATGAATTTTAATACATATTTTAAAAAGAAGCGTACTTGAGGTCTTGCTCTGCTGCTGAGGCTGGTCTCGAACCCCTGGGCCCAAGCAATCCTCCTGCCTCAGTTGCCCAAAATGCTGGGATTATAGGTATAAGCCATTGCACCCCTCTCTACTGGAGTTTTGATTGAGATTATGGTGAAACTATAGATAATTTGGGGGAAAATTGATCCCTTGATAATACATTTTACAATCCCTGAACAGAATGTATCTCTTCATTTATTAAAGTCTTTG
>NW_007255811.1:102995-108276 GCF_000164805.1 Carlito syrichta | reverse complement strand
AGTCTGGGTGACAGAGTGAAACTCCAACTGAAAAAAAAAAAAACTTTTTTAAAGCATTTATTGAAATGCTCTAAATGATTTTCTACTATAGTCTATTAACATAGTGATTGATTTTAAAATGCTGAACCAATGCCACATGATCATAATTTATCATTTTTATATGTTGCTAGATTTTATTTGCTAGTATTCATGGGGTATATTGGTCTGTAATTTTATTTTCTTAAAATGTCTTTTTCTGGTTTTGGTATGAGGTAATATGTTGACTCCATAAAATGAATTGAGAAATATTCTCTCATCTTCTATTTTATGGAGGAATTTGTTTAGGAGTGGTGTATTTCTTCTTTAAATGTTTGGTAGAATTTGCCAGTGAAGCCATCTGGGCCTGGAGTTTACTTTCTTGGAAGATTTTAAACTATGAATTCAATTTCTTCAGTAGATATAGAACTATTTAACTTATCGATTTATTTATGAATGACCTTTGGAAGTTTATCTCCTTGAAGAAGGAATTTGCTTTATTATGTTGTCAGTTTTATGGGCTCACAGTTGTTTGTAATATTCACATTTAATGTTTGTAAGGTCTATACTGATTTCCTTCTTTCATTCCTGATATTGGTAATTTTTTTTTCCTTGGTCTGTCTAGCTGATGTTTATCAAGTTATTGATTATTTTTTATCCCAAAAAAGAACTAGCTTATGGTTTTATTAATTTGTTTCCTCTGTTTTTCTGTTTTCTATTTTATTGATTTATGCTCTTTATTTTTTTCTTATAACTTGCTTTGAGTTTAATTTGCTCCGCTTTTGTTAGTTTCTTAGGAAACTATTATATTTGGATATAAATTATGCTATAAATTTCTCTGGAAGTACTGCTTTGACTGCAGCTCACAAATTTTTATTTGGTATGTTTTTGTCATTTAAGTTAAACATATTTTCTGAGCTGGGCATGGTAGCTCATGCCTGTAATTCTAGCACTTTGGGAGGCAGAGGTGAGAAGATTGCCTGAGCCAGGGGATTCGAGACCAGCCTGGGCAACTTGGCGAGACCTCGTCTCTACAATAAATCAAAAAATTAGCTGGGTGTGGTATTGTGCGCCTGTAGTTCCAGCTATTTGGAAGACTGAGGCAGAAAGATCACCTGAGCCCAGCTGATGGAGGATGCAGTGGCCATGAGTGTGTCACTGCACTCCAGCTTGGTTGACAGAATGAGGTTCTAACTCAAAAAACAAACAAACAAACAAAAACATTTTCTAACTTCTCGTGAATTTCTTCTTGGAATTATTTAGGAATGTGGTGTTTAATTACCAAATATTTGAGGATGTTCCAGATATCCTTCAGTTAATAGTTTCTTGTTTAAGCCAGCTTGGTGGCTCAGCCTGTAATTCTGCGCCTTTGGGAGGCTGAGGTGAGTGGATTGCCTGAGTCCGCGGGTTCGAGACCCGCCTGGGCAACTTGACGAGACCTCATCTCTACAACAAATCAAAAAAATTAGCCAGGTGTGGTAGCGCATGCCTGTAGTTCTAGCTACTTGGAAGGCTGAGGCGGAAGGATCACCGGAGCCCAGAAGGTCGAGGCTGCGGTGGCCAGGAGCGACCACTGCACTCCAGTCTGGGTGACAGAGTGAGACTCCAACTCAAAAAAAATAAAATAAAATAAAAATTCTAGTTTAATTCTTTGTTGCTCCAAGAATATTGTTTGTATGGTTTTAGTCTTTTTTTTTTTTTTTTTTTTGAGTTGGAGTCTCACTCTGTCACCCAGGCTGGAGTGCAGTGGCACACTCACGGCTACCCCAGTGTTAACCTATTGGGCTCAGACGGTCCTTCTGTCTCAGTCTTCCAAGTAGCGAGAACTAAGGGTGTGTGCTACCATGCCCAACTAATTTTTTTGATTTATTGTAGAGATGAGGTTTTGCCAAGTTGCTGGGGCTATTCTTGAACCCGTGGGCTCGGGCAATCCTCTTACCTCGGCCTCCCAAAGTGCTGGAATTATAGGCTTGAGCCACTGCACCTGGCCAATTTTAGTCTTTTGAAACTTACTGAGACTTGTGTATGGCTCAGAATTTGATCTGTCTTGGTAAATGTTCCATTCCGTATGTACTTACATTCTGCTCTTGTGGGTGGAGCTTTCTGTAAGTTTGTTCAAATTGTATGATAATATTTTCCTCTGTTCTCATAGAGTTTTCTGTCTACTTGTTCTAAAGACACAGAGAAAACTTGAAATCTCCAACTGTAATGTGGGCTTGTCTGTTTCTTTTAATTCTTTCACTTTTTGGTTTATGTATTTTGTAGCACTCTACACATTTAGGATTATTACATCTTGGGGAATTGACCCTTTTGTCATTGTATAATAGCCTTCTTTATCCCTCGTAATATTCTTTGTTTTGAATTCTATTTTGTCTGATAATAATATAGCCACTTTGAATTGTTAAAAAATGAGTATGTGCATGGATAGCTTTTAATTTTTAATTTTAATTTTTAGAGATAAGGTCTTGTTATGTTGTCCAGGCTGGAGTGCAGTGGCTAATCACAGGTGTGATCATGGCAGACTACAGCCTCAAATTTGTGCTTGGGTGATCCTCCTGCCTTAGCCTCCTACTTGCCGGGACTACAGGCATATGTCACTGTGCCTGGCTTATATATTTTTCTGTTACTGTAACTGTATTTTTTTTTTTTGAGTTGTAGTCTCACTCTGTCGCCCAGACTGGAGTGCAGTGGCCCAGACTGGAGTGCAGTGGCCGCTCCCGGCCACCGCAGCCTTGACCTGCTGGGCTCCGGTGATCCTTCCGCCTCAGCCTTCCAAGTAGCTGGAACTACAGGCACACATACCACACCCGGCTAATTTTTGATTTATTGTAGAGATGAGGTCTCACTAAGTTGCCCAGGCAGGTCTCGAACCCACGGGCTCAGGCAATCCACTCACCTCGGCCTCCCAAAGCGCTGGAATTACAGGCTGAGCCACCAAGCCCAGCCGTAACTGTATTTTTATATTTTAAATGTCTGTCTTAGCCAGGCATGGTGGTTCACACCTATAATTCTACCACTTTGGGAGGGTGAGGTGGGAGAATTGCTTGAGGCCAAGAGTTCAGAGTCAGCCTGGGCAATATAGTAAGATCCTGTTTCTACAAAAAAATTGAAATAAAAAATGACTTAGGCATGGTGGCCTGTGTCTGTAGTCCCAGCTACTCAGGGGACTAAGGTGGGAGGATTGCTTGAGCCCAGGAGTTTGAGGCTACAGTGAGCTATGGTCACACCACTACACTCCATTGTGCGTGATAGAGTGAGACCCCATCTCAAAAAAAAAAGGTGTCTGTCTTGTACATAGCTTAGAATTGGATTTTGTTTGTTATCCAGTCTGACAACCTCTGTCTCTTATTTGGTGTTTAATTCGTACATATTTAAAGCAATAATCAGTATAGTTTATTTTCACTCTTACCACTTATGCTGTTGCCCTCCTTCCCCTTTTTGGTTCTTCTGTACCTTCTTTTCTGCTTTCTTTTGCATAATTTGAGTGTGTTCAAGTATTTCATTTTATTTTTTCAGTTGGCTTTTTGACTCTATGTTTTCTCTGTATACTTTTAGCAGTTGCTCTAAATTACCCTATCCATATACCTCTTGCAGTTTACTTAGAGTTAGCCTTGTACCACTTCAATAAAATGTAGCGACTTTGCTGCCATGTAGTGTTCTTTTTTTCCCCCCAGAGATAGGGTCTTATTCTGTCAGCCAGGCTGGAGTGCAGTGGTGTGATCATAGCTCACTGCATCCTCAAATTCCTGGGCTAAAACAATCTTCCAGCCTCAACCTCCTGAGTAGCTGGGACTGCAGGCACATGCCACCAAGCCTGGCTAACTTATTAATATATTTTTTAAAGACAGGGTCTTGCTATGTTGCCCAGGCTAGTCTTGAATTTCTGGCCTCAAGTGATCCTCCTGCCTCAGCCTCCTTAGTAGCTGGGATTACAGGCACAAGCTACTGTACCTGGATATAGAATTTTTTTTTTTTTTTTGAGTTGGCGTCTCACTCTGTCGTCTAGGCTGGAGTGCAGTGGCATGCTCACGGCCACCACAGCCTTGACCTGCTGGGCTCAGGTGATCCTTCCACCTCAGCTTTCCAAGTAACTGGAACTACAGGAATGCGCCACCATGTCTGCCTAAGTTTTTGATTTAGTGTAGACATGAGGTCTCGCCAGGTTGCCCGGGCTGTTCTCAAACCCATGGGCTCAGGCAGTCCGCTCGCCTCGGCCTCCCAAAGTGCTGGAATTACAGGCCTGAACCCCTGCACCCGGCCTAAAATTTTGAGTTGGTAATTTTTACATTTAAGTACTATGAAGATGTTATTTATTCTTTTCTGGCCTACATTGTTTCTGAAAATAAATCTGTAGTCATTTGGATCATTGTTCCATTGATTGATTGGTTGATTGACTGAGTTAGATTCTCACTCTGTTGCCCAGGCTGGAATACAGTGGACTCTTACCCCTACCATAGCCTCTACCTGTAGGGCTCAGGCGATCCTTCTGCTTGAGACTTCCAAGTAGCTGGAACTTTGGCTAATTTTTAAATTTATTGTGGAGATGAGGTCTCACCAGGTTGTCCAGACTGGTTTCGAGCCCCTAGGCTCAGGCAATCTTCTCACCTCTGTCTCTCAAAGTGCTAGGATTCCAGGTGTGAGCCACCATACCTGGCCTTCTTTTATATGTTATATGTTGTTTTTCTCTGGCTTCTTTAACAATTTTTAAAAAACTTATCTCTGGCTTTCAGCAGTTTGATTATATGTTTATGCATGGCTTTTCTTTGAGTTTATTCTATTTGGGGCTTCTTGACTCTCACCAAATTTGGGAGTCTTCAGCTGTTCTTTTTTCAAATATTTTTTTCTGCCCCAATCTCTGTTTTTCTCTCTTCCTGAGACTACAAAATCACAAATATTTGATTTTTTGATACTGTCCCATAGGTTCCTGAGGCTCTCCCTCTCCCCCCCTGTGTTCTTTGTTCTTCATATTTAATTATTTGTTATTCTTTTTTTTTTTTACTTGAAGTTTTACTCTGTGCTCAGGGTAGAGGCCAGTGGCACACACACCTTGGCCTCACCCTGCTAGGCTCAGGCCATCGGGTTCCAAGAAGCTGGAGCCACAGGCGCTGCCACCACACCCAGCTGACGTTTTGACTTATTGTACAGACGAGGTCTCACCATGTTCCCTGGGCTGGTCTCGAACCCCTGGGCTCAGGTAGTCCTCTCTCCTTGGCCTCCCAAAGAGCTGGGATGGTCTTTTGCACCCTCTCTCTCTTGCGCTCCCTCC
>NW_007255811.1:61418-102963 GCF_000164805.1 Carlito syrichta | reverse complement strand
CTGGGATGACAGGTGTGAGCCCCTGCACCTGGCCTGTTATTCTTCCTTTAGGTTCGCTGGCTTTCTGTCTCTCTTTTTTTTTTTGAAGTTGCATCTCCCTCTGTTGCCGTGGTTGGAATACAGTGGCATGATCATAGCTCGCCACAGCCTCAGCCTCCTGGTTCAGGTGATCCTCTCATCTCAGCCTCCCAGGTAGCTGGGACTACAGAAGCGTGCCATCATGCCTGGCTAATCTTTTTATTTTTATTTTTGTAGAGATAAGATCTTGCTATATTCCTTAGGCTGGTCTTGAACTCCTGGGCTCAAGCAGTTCTCCTGCCTCAGATTCTTAAAGTGCTAGAATGACAGATGTGAGCCACCACACTCAGCCCAGTGAATTCTTTATTTCACATATTATATATTTTACTTCTGAAAAAATTTTTTTAAAAATTTTTAATTTTTGAGTCAGAGTCTCACTCTGTTGCCCAGGCTCACAGCCACTGCAACCTCAACCTGCTGGGCTCAGTTGATCCTTCCGCCTCAGCTTTCCAAGTAGCTGGAACTACAGGTGCACACCACCATGCCTGGCTAATTATTTTTTTGATTTATTGTAGAGACGAGGTCTCACCAAGTTGCCCAGGCTGGTCTCAAACCCTGGGCTCAGGCAATCCTCTCACCTCCACTTCCCAAAGTGTTGGGATGAACAGGTATGTGCCATGGCACCCAGCTGCTTCTGAATGTTTTAACTGGTTCTTTGTTGTGGTTTGGGTTTTTTTGTGGAGAATATTTATCTTTTCATTAATTTCAAGTGTATTTACCTTTTTCTCATAGAGCATAGGTAGCATAGCTACTTTAACATCTGTACCATTTCAGACATTTGTTTATTTTTTCTTGTGTGTGTGTGTGTGTTTTGTTGGTTTGTTTTTTCTCTTGAGAACGAGTCACTTTTTTGCGGGGAGAGGTAGGGACTGGGTGTCGTCTTGTTTTCCAGGCTGGTCTTGAACTCATGGACTCAGAGTAATCCTCCCACCTCAGTCTCCCAAAGTCGTGGGATTACAAGCATGAGCTTATAATGCCTGACCTGATAATTGATCACATTTTCCTATTTTATTATATATTTTGGTTCTTTATAAGTTGAATAATTTTGAATTATCTCCTGGACATTTTTAATGTTATGTTGTGTACACTCAGGGTTTGGTTATAATAATCCTCTGGAGATTTTTAACTTTTGCATTAGCAGGCAATCAACACAAATTTAGACTGCAAGTTCAGTTTCCTTGGTCAGTGGTTCTAATTTCAGTTCAGTTTTCAAAGGCTTTTCTGTGCTTTTTGGATCTGTCCCACAAAAATAGCACTCAAGTGTTAGCTGGAGACTTGGGCTGTGGCTCAAGTATTAGTTTTGTTCTCAATGCTTTTGCTTTGCTGTTTTGAGTCTGTTCCAGGCTTGTTTAACTCAGGGATGAGTCTGGAGCTTATCTAGCTTTCATATGTGGACTTAGAGGAACATCTCCTGGTCTCTCTTCTCAAAGACTCCCTGTATGTTTTCTGGCCAGCAGAGGCTCCTTTTCTTGATTTCTTACCCGTGAGAGGAGTTTTCAATTGGAATTGTAGTCATCCATCCAGCTCCGTCATGCAGCTCTGCAGCTGGTTGGTCCTTGTGGCAAAGCTGTAAGATAAAGTAGGATAAATAAAACCTGGAAATCCATCCTCTTGTGGGTGTTTCTCCAAATTTTAATCTGTCTTTTTTTGTTTACTTTTCAGAGCCCTCAGATAATTATTTTTTATAATTTATCCAGGATTATTAGCTGTAATCAGTAGGAGAGAAAAGCTTTAGTGGGTTTACCCTGCCATGCTGGAAACAGAATCTTACCTTCGTTTTCTAAAGATATTTTTGAATATCATTTTTTTCTTGAAACTTTAAAAAATGTCATATTGGTCAAGACATGGTAGCTCACACCTGTAATCTCAACACTTTGGGAGGTCATAGTAGGAGAATTGCTTGAGGCCAGAAGTTTGAGATCAACCTGGGGAATATAGTGAGACTTCATATCTACAAAATTTTTATTTAGGCATGGTGGTGTGTGCTTGTAGTCCCAGCTATTGGGAGGCTGATATGGGGGTATCACTTGAACCTAGGAGGTTGAGGCTGCAGTGAGCTATGATGATGCCACTGTACTCCAGTGGGCGACAGAGTGAGACTCTGTCCAAAAAAACCTATTTCGTTGTCTTCTGGCTTGCACAATTCCTGATAAGTTACTGTCTGGCTTGGTTTGGTGACTCACGCCTGCCTCTAAGCTCAGCACTTTGGGAGGATTGCTTGAGCCCAGGAGTTTGAGACTAGTCTGAGCAACATAGCAAGACCGCATCTCTACAAAAAATAAAAAACTAGCCAGACATGGTGCATGCCTGATCATCACATGCCATGACATGGGTTTCTTTTCTTTCTTTTTTTTTGAGTCAGAATCTCACTCTGTTGCCCAGACTGGAGTGCAGTCTCATGATCACAGCCATCTTGCAGCCTCAACCTGCTGGGCTTACGTGATTCTTGCACCTCAGCCTCCTGACTAGCTGGGACTACCACTGTGGGCCACCATACTCGACTAATTTTTTGGTTTATTTTAGAGACAAAATCTCACCAAGTTGCCCAGGCTGGTCTTGAACCCCTGTGCTCAAGCAGTCCTCTCGCCTCCACCTCCCAAAGTGCTGGATTACAGGCATGAGTCACTGTGCTGGACACATGGTTTTCTGTGTTTGTTTTGCTTGTGATTTTTGAGTTCTTGGATCTGTGGGTTTCTAGTTTTCATCAGATGTGGACAGCCACCATGCCCGGCCTTATAATAGCTGTTTTAATGTTCTTGTCTTTTTTTAAAGATATTTTTCATCCCTACTCTTCTGTTCTCATATTTGAACTTCAGTTATATATGTTAGACATCTTGATACAAATGTCTTGTAAGACTCTATTGTTCCCAACATTTTTAGCATCAGGGACTGGTTTTGTGGAAGACAATTTTTCCACAGACTGGGGAGGAGTGGGGGTGGGGATATGTAGTCAAACCTCCCTGCTCATGTTAATCTGAACTTGCAGTGCTCCCCAGGGCTGGCATCACCACAGCTCCACCTCAAATCATCAGGCATTAGACTCTCATAAGGAGCTCACGACCTAGATCCCTCACTTGCATAGTTCACAATAGCGTTTGTGCTCCTATGAGAATCTAATGCCACCACTGGTCTGATGGCCTCGGGACTCTGGAGTTAATGTGAGTGATAGGGAGCAGCTGTAAATACAGAGGAAGCTTGCTGGCTTGCCCACTGCTCACCTCCTGCTGTGTGTGGCCTGACTCCTGACAGGTTGCAGACTGGTACTGGCCTAGGGTTTGGAGATCTCTGCTGGAAGGCACTGAAGAGTAAAAATCTAGCCGGGCTCGGTGGCTCAGCCTGTAATCCCGCGCTTTGGGAGGCTGAGTGGACTGCCTGAGCCCGCGGGTTCGTCACCCGCCTGGGCAACTTGGCAAGACCTCATCTCCACAATAAAAAAAAAAAGAAAAAAGAAAAATTAGCCGGGCGTGGTAGCGCACGCCTGTAGTTCCAGCTACTTGGAAGGCGGAGGCAGAAGGATCACAGGAGCCCAGCAGGTCGAGGCTGTGGTGGCCAGGAGCGGCCACTGCACTCCAGTCTTGGTGGCAGAGAGTGATACTCCAACTCAAAAAAAAAAAATAAAGAGTAAAAATCTTTCTCTCTGTGCTTCATTTTGGTCAGTTTCTGCTCCTGAGTCTTCTCTTTTACGGTGTCTAATATACTGTTAAACAGTATATGATATACTGTTAATCTCTTTAATCTTAGTTCATCCCATCCAGTGTAATATATCATTTCAGAAAGGTTTTTTTTCCCTCTCTAGAAATTCTACTTGAGTTTCTTTTCCAGTATTTCTGTCTTTCCTCATCATATTTATATTTTCCTCAGTCTTCCTGAGTATATGGCACGTATTTATAATAGCTATTTTTTTTTTGTCAGAGTCTCATTCTTTTGCCCAGGCTGGAGTACAGTGGCATGCTAATGGCCACCGCAGCCTCGATGTGCTCGGCTCAGGCGATCCTTCCGCCTCAGCCTTCCAAGTAGCTGGAACTACAGGCGTGCACTACCACACCCGGCTATTTTTGATTTATTGTAGAGATGAAGTCTCACCAAGTTGCCCAGGTTGGTCTCGAACTCCTGGGTTCAGGTGGTCCTCTCACTTCAGCCTCCCAAAGTGCTGGGGTTACAGACTTGAACCACCATGCTCGGCCTTATAATAGCTGTTTTAATGTTCTTGTCTGGTAACTCCATCTTTTTTCCTGTCTAAGTCTGTTTCTGTTGACTGATTCTCCTGATTATGGCTCATATTCATTTTTTTGTATGCTTTTTTTAAAAAAATAGAATTCAGCTATTGTGATTTCTATGGTGTGGATGCTAGATTTCGTTATGTTTATTTATATAATGTTGGACTTTGCTTTGGAATGTGGTTATGTTATGTGGAGTAAGTTTGATCCTTTGAGGGCTTGCTTTTAGGGGTTGAGAGCAGGTCAAGAGCAACTTTTAACATAGGCTTATTTGGCCCCATTACTGATGCAAACCCATCTGCAGAGTCCGCCTGGCACCCCATGTATTACTAGATCTTTCCACTCCTGCTTGTGGAAGCCCAAGTTATTTTCTTTGTGGAACCTGCCTTGAGCACCTCAACTTCTTCTCCCTTCCAGTGTTTCTTTGCCCTCAGCCTTGGGTAGTTTCTTCTTTCATATGCATAGATCAGTATTCTGCAAGAGATGTTCAGGGACCCCTCTGTGGCTCTCCAGAGCTGTCTATCAAACCCCTCCTTGCCAGCATCCTGTCCCGTACCTTCTAGATGCTTTGGCTTCTCCAAATGCTGATTCTGTGTCTTCAAGACTTCGGGCTTCGGGCTTCTGTCCAAGTTCCTCCTTCCTGCCCTATAGTGTGGAAACGTCTCTGTGCAGTAAACTGGGGCTCACCTTGGTTTTTTTCCTTCTTTGGGGAGATCAGAGTTCTAAACTGCTTATTGTCTAATGTCTGATATCCATTGTTTCACATGTTTTGTCCCATTTTCTATTGTTTATGGTAGGAGTGTAAACTATGTCTTATCACTCCATCGTGACTGGAAGAGAAAGGCTCACTAGATATTTCTGATGAAGGCATGTAGTTCATGTTCACGTGGCATTGATTTACTGCAGTGAAATCCACTGTCAGCCGGGCTTGGTGGCTCAGCCTGTGATCCCGTGCCTTGAGAGGCTGAGGTGAGTGGATTGCCTGAGCCCACGGGTTTGAGACCTGCCAGGGCACCTTGGCGAGACCTCATCTCTACAATAAATTAAAAAAAAAATTAGCTGGACGTGGTAGCACGCACCTGTAGTTCCAGCTCCTTGGAAGGCTGAGGCGGAAGGATCGCCGAGCCCAGCAGGTCGAGGCTGCTGTGGCCGGGAGTGGCCACTGCACTCCAGCCTGGGGGACAGAGTGAGACTCCAACTCAAAAAAAAAAAAAGAAATCCACTTTATAGGAAGGACCTCCAGAGAAGCTGCCCTGAACCCTGAATATCATCATGTTTTAAACTTTTTTATTTTTTAAAATAAAGATAATTGCCAATACTAAAAAAACTGAAAAAAATTTACTGTTATTATGCCTTGATTCTAGTACTACCACTGTTTCATTGTTGTATATTAGCCCACACACATGCATAGTTTTGCATGACTGTAATCATGGCATCCTTCTGTCTTCTGTTTTTTAACCTACATATCATAATTATTTAGGTAATTTTCTGAAGTCTCTTTTTTAATGGCTGCATAGTATGTAATTTATGTGTGCCATAATTTACTATCTAAATGATTGTTTAGTTTGAGACTTTTAGGGCATTTTGAAATAATTTTGTGTTTAAATTTGGTTAAAAAAAGAGTGTTTTCAAAGGTGTTTTCAAAGGAAGTGCGGGGATAAGGTCATCTGGGTTCCTAAGGAACAGAGCTGATAGGGTATTACAGAGAAATAATCTGTGGACAGAGTTAAGCATCTATTTGAAAGTGTAAGGAGGGGAAAATTCAGCTCAACTTCATAAATATTTAGGTTCCTGCCATCAGAGAACTTATAATTTAATGGGGGATCTAGTGAAACAATGCATCTAAATAAATTTCACAGTTGAGTTGAAAAAGGCATGTCTGACTTGCTGGAACAATTTTGTTCATGGCATGAGTACATTTGCACAGGCGTTGGGTAAAATCTGAGTTTGGATTGTAGAGCTCTCACTTGGAACTATCCCAAATTCCCTTGCACTAAATCTTATAAATTAGAAAAGCAGCACTCTTCCGGCTACTTGGAAGGCTGAGGCAGGAGGATCGCCTGAGCCCAGCAGGTTGAGGCTTCGGTGGCCGTGAGCGTGCCACTGCACTCCAGCCTGGGCGACAGGGTGAGACTCCGACTCAGGAAAAAAAAGGGGGGGGCACTCTGATGATATGTTTTATGAAGACTTCTGTCTTATCTTCTTTTTCATAAAACTGTTTAATTGATAAAAATGCAGCCTTACTGGAACAGATGCAGAGTAGTCAGCCAAGTTTTCTTTCTGCGGCTGCTCTTCTTGCTTAGGAGTCTTGGGCCGGGAGGACAGGATGGCACTCAGAGGGGAAGTGCCTACATACATTGGTCACATGTTTCTTAATGTTAGTGAGGCCTACTTTTCTTCCTTTGGGAAGACCTCAGGCACATTCATTCATTCATTTGGGAGGAAGTCTATTGAAATTAGTAATAGCTAAAACTATTATATCATGTATTGTGTGGCAGGCTCTAATCTAAGAGCTTCAAAGAAAGGAGAACTTGCATTAAAATCGTAATACTCAGGGCCGGCTCGGAGGATCAGCCTGTAATCCCAGCACTTTGGGACGCTGAGATGAATGGATTGCCTGAGCCCGTGGGTTTGAGACCAGCCTGGGCAACTTGGCGAGACCTCATCTCTACAATAAATTAGCTGGGTATGGTAGCGCGTGCCTGTAGTTCCAGCTACTTGGAAGTCTGAGGCTGAAAGGTCGCTAGAGTCCAGCAGGTTGACAGTAGGGTAGCCAGGAGCATGCCACTGCACTCCAGCCTGGGCAACAGAGTAAGGCTCCAACTCAAAAAAATAAAAGAAAATCGTTATAGTCAATATGTACTGACAACAAAAGATGAATAAAAGTCACACTTGGTAGATGGTTGCACTGGCCAATTCTGCTGCACTACCTGTCGCATGGTGACGCTAGCTTTCATTTGATTAAGGCCATCTTTGAGCAAATATGTATACATTTTTTGGCACATTTAATTCTCACAGCAAGCTTTTCATGTAGGTGTTGCAGCTGTTCTCTAGTAGGTGGCAGGAGCTGGACTTGGCCCCTGACTTTTGGCTTCAGAGAGCATATTCTTGACTCACTTCTCTGCATAAGTATAGGCTCTTGAGCCATTCCCTGCAGGCTCAAATTCCAGCTGTGTTATTCAGAACTTGTGTGAATGACCTCAGTCAGTTCCTGTGCTTATCTCCTCTGAGCCTCTGTTTCCTTATCTGTATGCTATGGCATGTAACCTAGCTTTGTCTAGTCCCTTTCACATAATCAACTCTCCACATATTCAGCCCTTGTTAACTTGACACTCGTAAAGCATATGTTTGGATTACTTGCCATGTGCTTGCTCATTCTTTTTTTTTTTCTCTTTTTGAGTTGGAGTCTCACTCTGTCACCCAGACTGGAGTGCAGTGGCCACTCCTGGCCAGCGCAGCCTCAACCTGCTGGGCTCCGGCGATCCTTCTACCTCAGCATTCCAAGTAGCTGGAACTACAGGTGTGCGCTACCACACCCGGCTAATTTTTTGATTTGTTGTAGAGATGAGGTTTTATTGTAGAGGATTTATTGTAGAGAACCCGCGGACTTAGGCAGTCCACTCACCTCAGCCTCCCAAAGCATGGGATTACAGGCTGAACCATCGAGCCCGGCTTTTTTTTCTTCTTCTTTATTTTAAAGATGTGTGGCACAATTCAGGGTTAGGTATCCAAATGTTCATTATGCAGGTTTATGGATGAGGTGTGTCCCTCCCATGCTTGCTCTTTCAAGGAACACTTGTGCTGTTTTGTCTTTTTTTCTAAAATGCCTCGAATACTTTATTGTGTGGCCCCGAAGACCATAACCAGTAGAGAATATGTTCAGTTCTGTGCTTCCAACATCTTTCTTTCTATGTGTGAGTTTGGAAAAGAGATGAATTTGGTCAGGCAAGGGAAGGACATTCCTGTTGATTCATTTTGGAGGTCATACAGTGAAGTCAGAGGAGCAAAGCCCTCTATCTCTGGAAAGGCTGCTTGTCCTATTTGACTGTGTTCACACCTTTAGGTTCAGGAAGAGCTACTTGGAGTGGTGGGGGACACCCACTCAGCCTCCAGTTCCACTGACCATTCTGGGAATGAAAAACAAACATGGCAGCCAGGTCACCCTAGCCTTACCACTCCAGTATAGATTTTAGATGAGTGCAAAAACTAAAGTTATAGAACCCTGCTAATAGGGGGCAGGGAAAACTCAAGGCAAAGAAGGAGGAGTAGAGAATTTTGGTGGAAAGTAAAAGGAAGTTAGAGGAAAAACTCCTAGTGAAAAGCTCTTATATTTTTTTCTAGGCTGACGATGTTTTTAACAGAAGATCAGCACAGGCTTTGTTTGGTTATTCTGAGAGTGCTGTTCTGAGATGTGTCTTTATTCCTCATGTTTGTGCTTTATGCCAGGGGTTGACAGATCTGTTCTTTCCTTCTGTACAGTCCTGAGGCTTTCGACCAATGCCGGCCAGTGGAAAGATGCAGCCAGCAAGGTGACCCATGCGCTAGTTAATATCAGGTAAGGAATGAGAATTTCTCTTTCAGAGTTCCTTGGCTCTTTCGGAGGTTTATTGTATCTTCTCAAGTAGAGTGTGTTGAACACCACTCTATTTTAAGCTCTTAATGTCTGTAGGAGCAGAAGAAATTGTCGTACTTGATCAAGAAAAGTAGGAGTACACGAGGCTTTTATTTTGTCATATTGAACAGCTCAAAGTGCTGGCTGTTCTATGAATTTTTTATCAAGAGATGGTTGCAAACCCTTTTGAGGCATCTTAGTTGCCAAAGCGTTTTCTGTGCATAGGTCATCTGAAAGCTTTTCTCTTAAGATTTTTTCTCCTTCTCTCCATGACTTCGGTGACTGATTCATGGGGATTTAGACCTTTGACATTTTACTTCACTTGGCTATTTCTGCAGCCCATGGGCTAAGTCATTTTGCAGAGATCCATCCGTAGTGGATGAAGCTGAGCCAGACATGGAGCTGGTCGGGGCTGCCACAGGATGAGCTGTCGGTAAATGGAGAGGAGTGAGTGCTTCCTGTGCTGTGAAACCTGAATCTGGCTTTTCTTCCATCTCTTGCTCCCTTTGTGCCTATGATTTTTTATTTCCTCAACAGTTATTAAATTGTTCTTGTAAACAGTTGAAAAATTAACATTGAGTTAAAGAGACAAACTCAACAGATGAGGCACTTGATTTAGCTCCAGATGCAAGCCTTGCCAGGTATCCCCAGTGACAGTAACACACGTGAACAGCTTGGTCTAGATTGTAGTGTGTGGCAGGGCTGGGCTGTGATGCTTGTTTCTCTTTCTCTTCTTTTTTTTCATTTAATGGTAAAATGTCCCGTCCCTACTGCGACTTACTATGTACAATACTTGGCACATCTGGGAATAAAAGCAAAAGTGTGAAGTGTGTGTGTTAGGAGGGCTGGGATGCGGGAGCAGGAGGTGAGATGTGTTAACAAGATTGCAGGGAAAGTTGGTCTGCCTTACCTGACCCCAGAGACATTTTGCAGCAAACACAAGTTTATAAATCTCACAGCTGAATACATATCTACACCTAGGAAATAATCCAGATACTATGGTGAGACCTTAATGATAAATGTGATTCTTCTGTAAAAATCGGGAATTACAAACTGCCTTTTCCCACATATCCCTTTGTGACCCAAGAGCAGTATGACCAATGTGGGTGATTGAATGAAGCACCAAATTCTGGACTGGAGTATGAAGTGCAAATGGGTATCATTTATGTGGTGTTTGTTTATTCCTGTATTCACGTGGGCTTTCCAGGCAGCTCCCTTTCCTCTGGGACCTGTTCCCTTGGTCACATTCCTTTATGCTTGCTTTATCTCTTGCTTTGTTGCTTTTTCTTTTGGTGGCTTTGCTTCTGGCTTGACTTGCTGTCCTTATTCTTTCCAAGGGCCTTGGAGCAGCTGCTTTAAGCTTCTGGCCTCTCCTTTTTCTAAATAGCCAGGAAATGACTAGTTGAGCCTTGAACAGATTCTTGTAACCATGTAACCTCTTCCCTCTCTACTTGACTCTGTCAGGCTTATGCCTTCATTTTCACTCCCAGACTTCTCTGATGAACTCGATGGAGAGAATAATCACATCATTTTCACTGTTGCTAATGAATTAGACTAAGAGTATTTGCCTGAAGCAGCAAAGATCCAGCCAGTTTTCTTAAGAGATTACTGGAAAGATTGTTTGAATGTCACTTACCACACTAAAGCCCAATCAGGGAAAAATACTGGTAGTACTAAGTCTACAAAAGCTCACCTTTACTCCTTTCTGACATCTATTTTCACTTATTCAATGCTTTGTGCTACTTTTTCATATACTACCTTCTTTAATCTTCAAACTCTGTTGAGTATATTTTGTACTTTTAAAAATATACCTTTTCCCATGAGGAAACTTAGTCTTAAAGATATTGTGTATTATGAAAGGTCTCACAGATGTTTCTTGACAATTAATCATAAGTCTTCTAACTCCAAGTCCAGGAATCTTTCTTCCAAACCATAATGCCTCCTATAAAGTTCCATTGAAGACTACCATGGAGATAAAGAGAAAGTTCAGCATGATGTATTGAAAGGAGTGTGGAAATTTGATTTAGAAAATTTGAATTTTAAATTTTTTGTCTCTACCTCTTACTATATGACCTTGAGCAAGTTACTTAGCTTCTCTGGGCCTCTTTTCACCATCTGTAAAATGGGGGTTGTGGTGATATCAACTATTTCACAGGGTAGTGGTCGTAAGAATTATGTAATATAATGTCTATGTCAGCTCCTAGAAAACTATAAAGTACTGATTATTTCTCTTAACATAATGTCTTAAAGATACATTCCTGTTGCAGTATGTGTCAGAATTTCCTTCCTTTTTTAGGATAAATAATAATCCTTTGTTTTTATATACCACGTTGTTTGGTTGTTTCCACCTTTTCGCGGTTATGAACAATACTGCTATGAACACAGGTGTACAAATATCTGTTTGACACCCTGCTTTCACTTCTTTTGGGCATATACCCAGAAGAAGACTTGCTGGATCATATGATAATAAGTGTTACATTTTTTGAGAAATTGTCATCCTGTTTTTAGGTTTAGCATTTTGAGCCTGCCTTAGAGTATTTCTTAAGTACATCTTCATTTTTGTCTTCTGTAAAAATTAAGATGTCACTTTAGCCTGAAAAATGTTCTGCTTTTCTTTGTAGATAGACTTTGATATCTTTGGATGAGGGTGGCCCAGGGAGTTAACTTTTCTCAGAGTCCGTGTTCTCTTAGTTGATGGCAAAAAAAAAAAAAAAATGATATGCCTCCGAAGTCTGCACTCCACTGAGCCAGCAGGAATGATGCCGCCTTATGCTTCGTCACCTTTCCCTACGAGCCTGTGTTTTACACCCATGGCACTGTTGGCTTTGGGTAGTTTAGGAAACAAGAGCCTGTGTCAGAGAAGCTGTTCTGAGGGTTTGATCTTGTGGATTATGTAACTTTGGCCACTAAGTTCATTATCAAGGATAGCATATATAAAAGGTTAGCAGTAAGACTGTGAAGGTGTCCAGCTTTGACTTCTGCAGCTTATAAAACTTGTCTGTGTTGACTTCCCACCTGGAAAGGATTTCTACGATGAGTGAGCACACTCTTAGTTACCTGTCCCTTAGTCTGTCCTTTGATAACCTTAGGAAGGCCCAGACTAGTGTGCCAGTTGACAATGACCCAAGAGTATGTCTTTGGAACCTGGAATACAGGGCATCTAGTGACCACCCCAGCATCGTGTCTTGTCAGCAGGTGAAAAACAGCAGAGAGACTGCAGAGCTTTCTGTTCTAAGAATACTTAGTTTAGACTGTGGCAGTGAAATTAAAAGTACTTCCACATGCCTGTAGCCTACATTGTCAAAGTTATTTGTGTTTAAACAATTTGTCTCTCCCTACTTGATCCTTCAGGAAGAGTCTTAAAATGCAGCTGCTTGGAAACTGCTATTTTTGTTGTGACACCAACAAACAAACAGGACCCTGTATTTTTTCCTCTCCCAGGAGAGCTGTTTCATTGCTTTGCTATAAGAAAAATCAAATGCTGTAGTCGCAGCTACTTGGAAGGCTGAGGCAGAAGGATCGCCTGAGCCCAGCAGGTTGAGGCTGCGGTGGCCATGAGTGTGCCACTGCCCTCCAGCCTGGGTGACAGAGTGAGGCTCTGACTCAAAAAAAAGAAAATTCAAATGTATCGCTTTACCTTTACGATTCCACTTGTCAGTACCATTGCTACTTCAGCTGCCTCTACAGACCAAATGCTCCACAAAGGAAGAGTACTTTGAGGGGCCCCTGCAGGGGTGGAAGGAAAGTACTGGGGAGTTTGCTTGGAGACTTCCATGCTAACTGTGTCCTGCCCCTGCTTAGCTGGAACCTCAGTGAGGTCTTGTACTTTAGGAAGAGGTCTGATGACTGTTAACCTAGTTAGTCAAAAGACAGACAGAAAAGCGTTAAACTAAAATCCGACCTTCATCTAACCAAACAACTTTTGAGGTAAGTAATTTGAGGCCCTTAATGAATCTCTTCAAGTTAACATCTTAATGTTTTTCACTTAATGAGCATTTTATTAGCAGTAAGTTCAAAATCCTATTCTCTGATTGCTCACAGAAAGAAATGTGGCTGAATCTTTGCAAATAAGTGTTTCTTCTGATCTGAAGTTTTCTTAAGGTGGATAAAGTTTTAACTGTGACTAATGTATTAATTTTTCCCTTTATTTGTAATGCATAAAACTGAAGTTTAGTTTTTCTTCAAGAATGGCTTTTTAGATATTGCTATGGTTAGTTACAAGCCTGGGGTTTGGAATGAGAATTTAGTGTATTTCTTTTTAAGTCTCTTAATTGTTCACCTAGTGAGTTTGCCTCCTGTCTCCCTGTTCACTCCATGGTCTTTTCATTCCAGTGCTGAGGTGGTCCCCCTACCCACCCTTCCTGCTTAGTGCGTCTGTAGCTGTTTCTGAAACACTCTTTCTTTCACAAAAAAAAAAAAAAAAAAAGCTAAGGAACAAGAATAGCTCTCAGCAGCCTCTAGATAAGGGGGTTTATTGAGCATAACAGCTTTGGAACAGGCGCAGAAAGTAAACTTTCAGACAGTAATCACTGTCCTGGTAGCAAAGTTAAGAGTGAGAAGGGAATGTAAGGTCCCAGCCAGCCAGAGTCTCCTAACTCTCCTTGCCCACACACCCTTTTGGGCTGCAGTATTTGCCTCAGAGCCATAGTTCTCTTATCCAAGTGGATACTGGTGAGAAGAGAAGCAGTTTGATGCCCGGGCACTTCACCTGAAGGATGCAGTTCAGTTTAAGTAAATATGGACTAAGATGGCTAATGATAGGGACAGAGCCGGTGGTCTGTTGACTCTTGAATAGCAGGGAGTATGTTAACATAACCTGTTGTAGTTGTTTGCTGTCGAGGTGACTGGTAGGTTCAGATTATCTCCTGAATTGATCAATTATGACCTTTCTTCTATTAATCAGACCCTGTTTATCTCCCATTGGAGAAAATGAAAAGCATTATGCAGATTCAAACAAAGCACCACAATGAAGCTGGTATGATATTGTTTACCTAATATCATGGGCGGGTTACATATTACGCTAATAGTCCCTGTTCTTTAATCTCTTAAGACTACAGCTAGAACTGAAGAACCAAACGCTGAATCCCATGTGGTTTAATCATCTGTTTTGCCCTAGCTCGGTTTATGCTGCAAAGGGAACTTTTACTTTAGGTTATAGCTGAGCTTGGTGAACTGCAGTGCAGTAAAGAAGTCTTGATTATAGGAGATTCAAATATTTGTAATTAAATAATTAAGATTTTTTAGTTGGGCTTTACTGTGTATTAGATGGAGTATGACTTTAGCATATAAAACGCATCCTGAATTTATTCTAAGAATTTTTTGTAATCCTTTTCCACTTTGCCCCTTTTATTTATTTATTTATTTTGAATTGAAGTCTCTGTCGCCCAGGCTGGAGTGCAGTGGCACACTTACGGCCACCCCATCGTCGACCTGCTGGGCTCGGGCAATCCTTCTGCCTCAGCCTTCCAAGTAGCTGAAACTACAGGCGCACACTACCATGCCTGGCTAATTTTTTGATATATTGTAGAGCCAAGGTCTCACCAGGTTGCCCAGGCTGATCTTGAACCCCTGGGCTCAGGCAGTTCTCTTGCCTTGGCCTCCCAAAGTGCTGAGATTACAGGCTTGAGCCACCATGCCTGGCTGCCCCTTTTATTTTTACTTGTGTCCAAATATATACAACATAAACCTTACCATTTTAACAATGTTTAAATGTATCATTCAGTGGTGTTAAATACATTCACATTGTTGTGCAGCCATCACCACCATCCAGGTCCAGAATGACGTTTTACTCCGCTGAAACTGTACCCATTAGATACTACTCCTCCACCCCCACCCCGTGGCAGTCATCATTCTATCTTTTTCTGTGATTTTACCACTCTAGGAACTTAATACAAGAGAAATCACAAAATATTTGTTCTTGTGACTAGCTTATTTCACTTAATATAATATCCTCAAGGTTCATCCATCTTGTAACTTGTGTCAGAATATTCTCTTTTTTTTTTTTTTGAGTTGGAGTCTCACTCTGTCACCTCGACTGGAGGGTAGTGGCACGCTCCCGGCCACCGCACCCTCGACCTGCTGGGCTCTGGCGATCCTTCCGCCTCAGCCTTCCGAGTAGCCGGAATTACAGGCACACGCTACCATGCCCGGCTGATTTTTTTTGATTTATTGTAGAGATGAGGTCTCGCCAAGTTGCCCGGGCGGGTCTCAAACCCGCGGGCTCAGGCAGTCCACTCACCTTGGCCTCCCAAAGAGCTGGGATTACAGGCTGAGCCACCAAGCCCGGCAGAATATTCTTTTTAAGGCCGAATAACATTCCATTGTGTGTCTATACCACATTTTGTTTCTCCATTGTTATGTCAGTGGGCACTTGGGTTGCTCTCACCTTTTGGCTATTGCGAATAATGTTACTACGAACATGAGTGTATGTAAATCTCTTCAAGACTGTTTTCATTTCTTTTGGGTATATACCTAGGAGTGTAATTGCTGGATCATATGATAGTTCTATGTATAACATTTTGAGTAGCTGCCAGACTGTTTCTCAAAGTGGCTGCACCATTTTACATTTCAATTTCTTCACATTTTTGCCAACACTTATTTTGAGTTTTTGATACAAGCCATCCCAGTGGGTGTGAAGGGATATCTTATTGTGGTTTTCTTTTCTTTCTTTCTTTTTTTTAAAGGAAGGAGGAGGAAGGGAAGTAGGGAGCTTATTGTGGTTTTTAAATTTTATTTCTCTGATGACTAGTGATGTTGAGTATCTTTTTATATGCTCATTGACCATTTGTATATTTTTTTTGGAGAAATATCTATTCAAGTCCTTTAATTTTTTTGGAGGGGGGGTGACTCTTTAGAGTGTCACATTCTAGGCTACTGCAGCCTTGACCTGCTGGGCTCAGGTTATCTTTCTGCCTCAGCCTTCCAAGTAGCTAGAACCACGGCCAGCTAATTTTTTTTTTTTTTTTTAATTGTAGAGATGATGTTTCACTAAGTTGCCCACGCTGTCCTTGAATACCTGGGCTCAGGCAACTTTTGCCTCCGCCTCCCAAAGTGCTGGGATTACAGGTGTGAGCTACTGTACTGGTTACCTTTTGCCAATTTTGAAATTGAGTTGTTTGATTTTTTTTGTTGTTGAGTTTTAGTTTTTTACATATTTTATATATTAATCCCTTATCAGATACATGATTTGCAAATCTTTTCTCCCATTGCATGGGTTTCCTTTCATTTTATTGATAGTAACTTTTGATGTGCAAGTTTTTAATTTTGATGAAATCCAGCATCTTATCTTTTTTTTGAGTTGAGGTCTTTGTTGCAATGGCATGATTCTAGCAATGGCATGATCATGGCTCACTACATCCTCAAACTTCTGAACTCAAGCAATCTTCCCATCAGCCTCCCTAGTTGCTGGGACACAAGTGTACGCTACCATGCCCAACTAAATTTTTAAGTTTTTGTAGAGATGAAGTCTCACAGTGTTGCCCTGGCTGGTCTCAAACTCCTGGGCAGTCTTCCCACTTCAGCCTCCCAGAGTGCTGGGATTACAAGCAGGAGCCACTGTGCCTGCCTCATCTGTTTTTTCTTTCGTGGTCTGTGCTTTTGGTGTCATATTCAAGAAATTGTTGCCAGATCCAATGTTGTGAAGTTTTTCCATATTTTCTTCTGAGAGTTTCATAGTTTTAATTCTTATGTGTAGGTCTTTTTTCTTTCTTTCTTTTTATTTTTAAGACAGTGTCTCACTATGTTGCCTCAAACTCCGGGGCTCAAGTGATCCTCCCACCTCAGCCTCCCTGGTAGCAAGGACTACAGGTGCACCCCCTGTACCCAGCTTCCTTTGATTCATTTTGAGTGGAATTTTATGTAAAGTAAGGATCTAAATTCATTTTTTTGCATGTGGATATCTAGTTTCCCCAGTACCCATTTTGCTTTTCTGCGATAACCAAAGCTTAAATTTCTTAACTTGAGCCAGCCTGAATTTGGAGTTTAACTGTTAAGGGATAAAAATGGAGCTTCTCCATATTTTTTTCTACTTATTCTTGTCCCTTTTTGTATTTTAGGTTTGCTCATTCCTCTGCTGTTAGGAGACAGCATAACATAGTAGTTAAAACTAGGAGCCGGGCTTGGTGGCTCAGTCTGTAATCCTGCGCCTTTGGGAGGCTGAGGTGAGTGGATTACCTTGAACCTGTGGGTTCGAGACCCGCCTGGGTAACTTGGTGAGATCTCATCTCTACAATAAATCAAAAATTAGCCGGGCGTGGCAGCGTGCGCCTGTAGTTCCAGCTACTTGGAAGGCTGAGGTGGAAGGATCGCTGGAAAACAGCAGGTCGAGGCTGCAGTGGCCGGGAGCGGCCACTGCACTCCAGTCTGGGCAACAGAGTGAGACTCCACCTCAAAATAAGACAAAACAAAACAAAACTCGGGGCTAGCCGGACTCTGTGGCTCAGCCTGTAATCCCAGCACGTTGGGAGGCCAAGGCGAATGGATTCCCTGAGCCTGCGTGTTCAAGAACAGCCCAGGCAACTTGGTGAGAGCTCATCCCTATAGTAAAATAAAAAATAGCTGGGCAAGGTAGCACGTGCCTGTAGTTCTGGCTACTTGGAAGGCTGAGGCGGAAGGATCGCTGGAGCCCAGCAAGTCGACACTGCGGTGGCCGTGAGTATGCATGCCACTGTACTCTAGACTGGGCAAAGGAGTGAGACTCCAACTCAAAAAAACAAAAACAAAAACAAAAAAGCTATGAGCTGAGTCTAGAGTTAGGTTTTCTGAGTCTAAGTCCCAGTTCTTCCATTACTTTGGGCAAATTACTTAACTGCTTTGCTGTGAGGTAAGGATAATAATGGACGTGTGTCATTGTTGAGATTACTGAGTGAAAATTTGTGTAAAGCCTGTAGAATGGTGCCTGGCACATAGTCAGTGCTATATAAATGTTTGTTATGACTATCTTTAAAAAATTATTGTCCTGATTGTGCGAGTCTGGGGGTCTTGCTAGCCTCGGTTCTGATGGTCTGCATGGGAACTCTTTGCAAGCCAAGTCCTTCCATAACCAGCATTGTTTAGTCCCTTGTGCCCACTCAAGTGGAATTAGTAGGGAGCAGATGTACAAAATGATACTCTTTTTTTTTTTTTTGAGTTGTAGTGTCACTCTGTCGGCCAGGCTGGAGTGCAGTGGCACACTCATGGCCACCGCAGCCTCGACCTGCTGGGCTCAGGTAAACCTTCTGCCTTAGCCTTCCAAGTAGCTGGAACTACAGGCATGTGCCACCATGCCTGGCTAATTTTTTGATTTATTGTAGAGACGATGTCTCACCATGTTGCCCAGACTGGTCTTGAACCCGTGGGCTCTGGCAATGCTCTCGCCTCTGCTTCCCAAAGTGCTGGGATTACAGGTGTGAGCCACAGGGTCCGACCAATGATATTCTTTACAAGCTGACACCGAGGGCAATATTGGAACATAAGCTGTGTCTTGGTATCATTGATGGGAAAATAGTTTGGGTGGGGAGAGTTTGTGTTTTCCATCATTTTTGGTCTTTTGAGGAGATGTGTGACATGCAGCCTCACCTTGATTATTTTCAGGGAAGTAGTCTGTCTTCTTGCTGTCACTGTGGTGAAAGAATGAGCCCCAAGTGAATATACATATATCTGAGAGGATACTAACCAATGTGTTCTTATCTCTCATTGGTGGGATTATTGGTGGGCTTTTTCCTTCCTTTTATTTTATTTTATTTTATTTTTAGTTGGAGTCTCACTCTGTCCCCCAGACTGGAGTGCAATGGCCGCTCCCGGCCACCGCAGCCTCGACCTGCTGGGCTCTGGCGATCCTTCCGCCTCAACCTTCCAAGTAGCTGGAACTACAGGCACGCGCTACCACACCCGGCTAATTTTTTGATTTATTGTAGAGATGAGGGCTCACTAAGTTGCCCAGGTGGGTCTCGAACCCGCGGGTTCAGGCAATCCACTCACCTCAGCCTCCCAAAGCATGGGATTACAGGCTGAGCCACTGAGCCCAGCCCTTTTAATTTATTAAAAACAGTTAGCTATGAATTTTTTTTTTTGTAGATATCCTTTCTCAAGTTGAAGAAATTCTCTCTGTTTCTAGTTTATTGAGTGTTTCTGTCATTAAAGGGTGTTGGATTTTGTTAAATGGTTTTACATCTATTGAGATGATCATGTATTTTTTTTGTTCTATTGACACAGTGTACTACATTAATTGATTTTCAGATGGTAAATGAACATTGGTTCTTGGGATAAATCCTACTTGGTCACAACGTATAATTTTTTTTGTATATTGCTAGATTCAGTTTGCTAGTACAGGTTGAGTATCTCAAATCTGAAATGCTCCAAAATTCGAAACTTTTTGAGTACCTACACGATGCTCAAGGAAGATACATAAGTATCATAGAGCATTTTGGATTTCTGATTTCTGGATTAGGGATGCTTAGCTGGTTGGTGTAATGCAAATACTACTCCCTCACCCCTCAACCCCTCACCCAGCACCAAAAAAAAAAAAATCAAACACTTCTAGTCCCAGGTATGGATAAGAGATACTCAACCTGTGATTTGTTTACATCCATATTCAATATCTACAGACCAAAGAGATACAAGTCTCTAGTTTTCTTAAAATGTCTCCATCTGGTTTGGGTATCAGGGTGATACTGACTTTACAAATGAATTGGGGAGTATTCCCTCCTCTTCTTTTTTTGGAAGAGTTTGTAAAGGTTTGGTATTAATTCTTCTTTAAATGTTTGGTAGAGTTTACTAGTGGAGCCATCAAGGACTGAAATTTTTTCATGAGTAGTTTTTTGATTAGTAATTTGGTCTCTTTTCTTCTTCTTTTTTTTTGAGTTGAAGTCTCTGTTGCCCAGGCTGGAGTGCAGTGGCACGCTCATGGCCTCAACCTGCTGAGCTCAGGCAATCCTTCCGCCTCAGCCTTCTAAGTAACTGGAATTACAGACATGCACCATCACGCCTGACTAATTTTTGATTTATTGTAGAGATGAGGTCTCACCAGGTTGCCCAGGCTGGTCTCAAACCCGTGGGCTCAGGTAGTTCTCTCACCTTGGCCTCCCAAAGTGCTGGAATTATAGACATGAGCCTCCGTGCCCGGCCTCTTTTCTTCTTACAGGTCTATTCACATTGTCTGTTTCTTCTTGAGGCAGTTTTGGTAGTTTATGTCTTCTTAGGAATTTGTCTATTTATCTAAGTTGTCTAATTTATTGGCATTTTGTTGTTCTTAGTGTCACTTTATAATCCTTTTTTCCCCATAAAGTCAGTAGTAATGTTGTCTCCTTCATTTCTGATTCTAGTAATTTAAGTTTTTTCTTTTTTTTCTTTGTTAATCTAGTTGAAGTTTTGTCAGTTTTGTTGATCTTTTCAAAGAAACAACTTTTGGTTTCATTCATTTTCTCTTTTGTTTTCCTGTTCTTTGTTTCATTAATTTCTACCCTAGTCTTTATTATTTTCTTCCTTCTGCTTACTTTAGGCTTAGTTTGCTCTTCAATAAAACAAATCTCAATAAATGTAATTAATCCCAACCACAATTGGAATGAAGTTAGAAAGCAACAACAGAAAGCAATTTGATTGGTGAGCATACTTTTTATTATTTCTGTCATTTAGAATATGCGATTCATGGCATAGCATATGACTTATCCTGGAAAATGTTCATATGCATTTGAGGAAAATATACATTTTGCTGTTGCTGAATGGAGTGTTCTATAGATGTCTGTGGGTCTAGTGGTTTAGAGTGTTGTTCAAGTCTTCTTGTTGCTCTTCTGCCTCGTTGTTCTATCCATTATTAAAGATGGGGCATTTTAGTCTCCAATTATTATTGTTGAATTCTTTGCCTTCATTTCTGTCAGGATATATCTTTTTTCATTCTTTTGCTTTTAATCTGTTTGTGTCTTTGAATCTAAAAATGTGTCTTCAGTAAGTAGTTGAATCTTGATTTCTTTATCAAGTCTGACATTTTCTGCCTTTCGGTTGAATTCCTTCTGCCGTGTACATTTAATGTTACTATTGAAGCGGTTGCATTTATATCTGCCACTGCATCCTTGTATGTATGTATCTCATGGGTTTTTTGTTGTTTCTCCTCTGTTCCTTCTTTACTGCTTTCTTTTGCTTAGGTGAATATGTTTCAATGTAATATTTTTATTCTTTAAATTTTTTTCATGATTTTTTGAGTTATTTCCTTAGTGGTTGCTCTAGGGCTTACCATATACCTCTTAATATATTAGAATCAGCTTCAGATTTTTACTAATTTAATTCTGGTGAAATAATAGAAACATTACTCCTATGTAGTTATAAACAGCATACACATGGAACACCCACTTCAGTAAACCTTATTTATAGAGGACATGCTTTCCTGAGAAAGTATGGATTCATTAGAAACAGGGCTCTAATATTGTCTACTTTATCATTCCTGGAGATAGGACTAGAGATAATAGGGAAAATGCTGGTATTTCAATTTTAGGTACATTCATTTCCTTTGTGGGAGATTTTCTCGCATATAGGTGTTAAAACACAGCATTGCCGATCCTGCTGTGTTCCTTGGTGAGCTAATATCCCACAGCTACTCTTTTTCCTGCACTCAGAATGTGAGCAGTCAGAGCTCGTTGGTTTTTGATGCCTGTGTGTTGAGCTTTATAACCGAGAGTGTAGGTACAAAAGCAGCAGGGTTAATTGGGGAACTGTTGTTTTGGGGGTATATAATTTTGAGAGAAGGATGCAACAGTGTGATGCAGAGTGGAAGAAGGAGTAGCTAGGTGTGCCCTTTTATGTCTGGAGTCAGTGTTGGTTTGTGGAAGATATTATCGTGTGCTCTGTCTCTTATATCTCATTTTCTCCCAGTAAGGCAGGGGCTGCTGATTGTGGCTTGTTTTTATTGGCTCAGATGAGAGACTATTTCTGGAATATTGCTCCTAGGAGAAAAGGAGTGAGTCTTGAGCTCAGCCCTGTGTCCTGATCAAGCTATTGGACTATGAAATAGAAGGATCTCTTGAGTGGGTTCCAGGTGCATGCTCTGAGAGTGATAGTCGAGACTACCTAAGGTGTGGGGCCTCACCCTATGGGAAGTCTAGGTGTTATAAGAATGTGAATAGGGGCTGAGCTTGGTAGCTCAGCCTGTCATCCCAGCACTTTGGGAGGCCAAGGCAAGTGGGTTACCTGAGCTCGTGGGTTTGAGATCAGCCTGGGCAAATTGGTGAGACCTCTTTTCTACAATTAAAAAAAAAAAATTAACCAGACGTGGTAGCATGTGCATGTGGTTCCAACTACTTGGAAGACTGAGGTGGAAGGCCCGCCGGAGCCCAGTAGGTCAACTCTGGGGTGGCCATGAGTGTGACACTACACTCCAGCCTGCACTCCACTTACTCCTTACTCCGGAGTAAGACTCCAACTCAAAAAGAAAAAAAGAATAGGAAACGAGAAACCTTATAAAAACATTCTGTCTTTTAGTTGGGAGAGATCTTGTGTGTATCTGGTGACCTTATTTTGAATGTTGTTTTAGCAAACAATTTGGCATTCTTCTTACTGGTTAAGTACATGGACAATTTCTCATACTTAATGGATTATGCCAGATATTTACTTGAGCCTTTTGGAGGTGGCTGGGAGGGGCTGCCTTGGTGGCTAAGCAGTGATGATGAAGCAGTAGCTTCCTGGGATTCAAGGTAACTGAGAGTGCAGCCCTGGAGGCAAGCTGGAGGGACTGTGCTCTGAGCAGAGGTTGAGATGAAGCACCAAGAGCACTACAGAAGTGGACGATTGGCACCTTGCTCCAGAATGTGCTGACTCTTGGTCTCAGATGTGTGTGACATTGTCCCACATGGCAGGAGAGCCTACTCTCTATTTTGGCCCCAGTCTTACGGTATTATTTCTGTGAATATGTGCTTATGCAGCAAAGACCTCAGCTCTGCGCTTGTCCCATTAGTGATTGATTGGATCTTCTACCTGTGATTTTTATGGTTTGGTAAATTAACTTTAGTGTTTAATCTTAGCTTTAGCTTGTTATAGGTATCTGAGATGAGCCTTTTGACATATGTCCTGGATTCTGCTAATCTTTTTTTTTTTTTTTTGAGTTGGAGTCTCACTCTGTTGCCCAGACTGGAGTGCAGTGGCTGCTCCTGGCCACCGCAGCCTCGACCTGCTGGACTCCGGCAATCCTTCTGCCTCAGCCTTCCAAGTAGCTGGAACTACAGGCGCGCACTACTACGCCCGGCTTGTTTTTTGATTTATTGTAGAGATGAGGTCTCGCTGCCCAGGCGGGTCTTGAACCCGCGGGCTCAGGCAATCCACTCACCTCAGCCTTCCAAGGCGCGGGATTACAGGCTGAGCCACCGAGCCCGGCTCATCTGCTAATCTTTTAATCAGCAGGACCTACCATATGCTGCTTCCACTTTCTTTAGGTACACATCAGAATTCTGGGAAGAGAGGTTAAGGGGGAGAGAGAGTGAATGAGAGTCAGTGCGGGATGTTTGTGTGAGATCAATTTGGAATCCTTTAGACGTCTGTGGATTAAGGCGCATTTCCTTCTTTCTTTTTTAAAAATGTTTATTTATTTATTTATTTTTTATTATTTTTAAATTTTTTTTTTTTGAGTTGGAGTCTCACTCTGTCGCCCAGACTGGAGTGCAGTGGCCGCTCCCGGCCACCACAGCCTCAACCTGCTGGGCTTCGGCGATCCTTCCGCCTCAACCTTCCAAGTAGCCGGAACTACAGGCGTGTGCCACCACGCCCGGCTGATTTTTTGATTTATTGTAGAAATGAGGTCTCGCTGCCCAGGCGGGTCTCGAACCCGCGGGTAATTTTTATTTTTTGAGTTGGAGTCTCACTCTGTCGCCCAGACTGGAGTGCAGTAGCCGCTCCTGGCCACTGCAACCTCGACCTGCTGGGCTCCAGCGATCCTTTCGCCTCAGCCTTCCGAGTAGCTGGAATTACAGGCATGCGCTACCAAGTGGGGCAATCAAAGTGACCTAGAGCTGCTGTTTTGTCTTAGAAGGTTAGGAGGAAAGGTATTTCCAGCGAACTCATTATATAACGGGGTCATGGAGTTAGGAAGGGATGGAGTCTGTGTGGGCCCACACTGTCTTTCTGGGCCTCTGCCCTTTCCCAGCCGGCTGTCCCTGGCCTCTGGCTCTCAGGGAATGGCTGCTTTTGCTGGTGTAACTATCCCTGGTCCGTAAGGGTTGTGCTGCTGACTCATTATTATGGACCCACGGTAAGAAAAAAAATTTGTTTTTCCCCACCCGTAAAGAAACTCTTGCTAGGAAATGTAGCCATTTAATAATAGCTTTGTTTAGAAAATACTGGTTTATAATTATAATGTATGTAAGGCCTAGCCAAAAAAGGAACAAATCCTATATCTAGGGTACTTTAAAAATAACTTCTTTTTAAACTGTGGGCAATTTTTCATCTTGTTTCTCATTGTTCCCTCTCCATTTATCTTTCCCAAAAGTCAGGTTGGAACTCTGGTCATATAACTCAGATATTCTAACCAAGTTGAACCGTGGATTGTTAATCTGCTAATAGGAGAAAGAAGCCATTACTCTTGGGCAGCGATATATTATCCTACCAGCAAACCTAATAGACATCTCTTCAGCAGATGAAATTTAGACTTCTTTGGATTATTGTGAACAATATGAGAGGTGTTTTTAGGAGCTTAATCACTCTACATTGTCAGGTTTGTACCAGAATGGCTAAGGCACCAAACCTTTTTTCTGTTGGACTTTGTTCTTGTAGGTTGACAGTGCTTGGATCATAGAACCTTAAAAACTGAAGGAACCTGAGGCCATCTATCCCAATTTCTTTCCTAAAGTGGAAATCCCATTTGTTGGGAATATATTTAGCTGCTGCATATGGATACTTAATGACATAGGTTCTAGATAATTCGGTCTCGTAAATGATGGGACTCTCTTCTTTTTATTGGAAACATCTTCCTCTTTAAAACTGAATCTGTTGATTCTATTTCTACCTTCAGATTCAATGCTAAAAAATGTACTCCATCTTCTACATCTAATTTCTTCAAAGGGCTGACATGTATGCTACTACCTGAACATTGTTTCTTTCCTCATTTGTTCTTCATGTGATATGGTTTCAAAATCTCTGACATGCTATGAAGGTCCTTTGGACATATTCTGACTTTTTATTTATTTATTTATTTATTTATTTGAGTTGGAGTCTCACTCTGTCACCCAGACTGGAGTGCAGTGGCCGCTGCCTGCCACTGCAGCCTCGACCTGATGGGCTCTGGTGATCCTTCCCCTTCAGCCTTCCAAGTAGCAGGAACTACAAGCACGCACTACCATGCCTGGCTCATTTTAATTTATTGTAGAGATGAGATCTCGCCAAGTTGCCCAGGCAGGTTTCGAACCTGTGGGCTCAGGCAATCCACTCACCTCAGCTTCTCATTCTGTCACCCATACTGGAGTGCAGTGGCCGCTCCCGGCCACCGCAGCCTCTACCTGCTGGGTTCCGGCGATCCTTCCACCTCAGCCTTCCAAGTAGCTGGAACTACAGGCATGCGCTACCCCAGCTAATTTTTGATTTATTGTAGAGATGAGGTCTTGCCAATTTGCCCAGGCAGGTCTCGAACCCGCGGGCTCAGGCAGTCCACTCACCTCGGCCTCCCAAAGCGTGGGATTGCAGGCTGAGCTACTGAGCCCGGCCATATTCTGATTTTTTAATTTACCTCCTTAAGTATGTTGTTGGGTATGCCTTCTGCCAAATAAGCACTTAGAACTGGATCTAGATGTGTGGCTCAGCTTGCAAGGAGGCTGTTAGTGCCCATGATACCGACATATGTCATTTGCAGCCTCCAAGTGCAATTTGTTATTCAGCAGCTGAATCATGTTATTGTTGCTTCACAACAGACTTGGGTCCCACAAAACTTTCTTCTTTTTTTTAGTTGGAGTCTCACTCTGTCCCGGCCACCGCAGCCTCGACTTGCTGGGCTCTGGCAATCCTTCCGCCTCAGCCTTCTAAGTAGCTGGAACTACAGGCGCGTGCTACCACGCCCGGCTAATTTTTGATTTATTGTAGAGATGAGGTCTCACCAAGTTACCCAGGCGGATCTGGAACCCGCAGGCTCAGACAATTCACTCACCTCAGCCTCCCAAAGGCGCGGAATCACAGGCTGAGGCACCGAGCCCGGCTCCCACAAAACTTTCAAATCAGTGACCTGCTCTCAAGCCAGCTCTCTCCCATCAGGTATTTATTTTGTTTGGGTTTGCGGTGCTGGTTTATTTTATTTTATTTTAATGCTTCCTGCTAATTATAAAAAATTTTAATAATGCAGAAAAATACAAAGACCAAAGTAAAGTAAAATCATCTAAAATCTAAAATCCTGCCCTTCAGATAGCTACTGTTACTATTTTGGTGACTCTCCTCTGAACATCTACAGTTGATTTTTTTTTTTTTAAACTAACCTACTTGTAACTCTTTATCCTTGCTAAATGTATCTTCTTGTTTTCAACCCATATTTCGAGCTTCTTGGGGTATTTTTTGAATCCTGATTATGTCATTCTGTGTATTGGTTATCGTTTTCAGCTTCATATCATCAGCATATTTGATAAATGTGCCTTCTGAATCTTTGTCCAGATGCTTTGATCTATTCCTGACTCTGCTACTGATTTGGTGGATGATTTGGGACTAATCTCTCCCCTTTCTGGGTTTTGACTTGCTACTGTTATATAAAATGGTCTTAAAGACTGAACAAAATACCATAAGAATCAACTGCAAAGCTCTTTATTAAGAATGAATTTGTGAAGAAAAAATTGTGGGTAAAGAATCATCGGGGCCAAACTAGAAAAATAAGATTCTTTTATGGAAAATTCAAGGATGACAATCTTCACAAGGGTAGTTTAAATCTTCCTCTAGCCTTCTATTCCTAAAATCCAGCAGAGGAATTCACTAGTTGAAGAATTAAAAAAGAAATAAGATTGTAGCTGGCATCAGTTCTTATATTGAGAAATTAAAGAGAACATACAGATTAAGATCAGTAAAAAGACAGCTTTAGAGTGAGATTATTCACTCTTTTATTTTTTCTTCTTTTTTGTTATTAAAACATTATTTTGAGAATTATTTCACATAGTTGCTTATCAGTGTGCATTATTCAGTCTTTTAAATGATGGGAATCTCTTCTTTAGTTGGAACCATCTTCCTCTTTATAACCTGAACCTGTTGATTTTCTTTCTACCTTCAGATATAACACTTTCCTGATTCAGTTTTATGAAGAAAGATGTGCTTCTCTGTTTTCTCTTCTAATTAGCAGTAGACTTTGTGGTGGCAATAAAGGCTCTTGGAAGTTGAGGTCCTTAGACTGGGAAAATTATGAAACTCACTAGTGCTTGCTAGTTCTCCGCTAGACAAGTCTTGCTGCGTGTGTTGCATTTCTTTGTGTTCCTAAATAGAAGGTGTGGGAATCTGAAACTGAGGCAGGGTTTTAAGCAGGCAATTAATGACATGGTAAGGATTTTTAGCTCCAGTAGATTAATTGTTAAATGAATTGCATCTGCATTTTACTGTCATTTTACTGTGATGTCACCCTAATTATAAATGTAGTGCTCATAGTGGAAGATAATATTAAGCAGAACTATGCACTCGGTGATTAGGTGTCAGGAGTTTCTAACACCGAGTAAGATTTTCTTCATAAGCTGTCTCTCGCTATTCTTTTTATGTAGGTTTTGATTAATTTTACCTCAATTATAGTTTTCTCCCCGAAGCCCAGATATTATGCATGCTTTAGCAAAGTAGGCTCCTGTTGTAAGAGGTTTAATGAGATTTTGGGTCCTAATTGGTTTCTATATAATTTCTTTTAAAACCAATAACATGTGAGTAGGATGTCAAACACAGTGTGCTAATGCATTTTAACTCCCCTGTGTACCAAAGAGCATTACTTTCTCTCTCATTTGACACCATTTTCATGTGATAAAAGTTCTCAATCTCAAGGAAGCTCCAGAGACAGTTGGTTCCCAATGGTTTCTTCTCACACTCGTTCACCTTGGTGACACAGCTGAGACGATAGCAGGATCCCCAGTTGGATCTCATCCAGAGTGGCAGAGGGCAAGAGGTTTCAACCAGAGTTGTTTTCTTGTTTGCTGTTTGAGCCAGCGCCTCACTCTGTTGCCTAGGCTGAAGTGAAGTAGCATGATGAGGCTCACTGTAGCCTCTAGCTCCTGGGCTCCAACTCGTCTGCCCATCAACCTCCTGAGTAGCTTGGAACTACAGGCACATGCCACCACGGCCAGCTAATTGTTTTTTATTTTTTGTAGAGACAGGGACTTGCTGTGTTACCTAGGCTGGTCTTGAACTCCAGGGCTCAAAAAATCCTACTGCCTCTGCCTCTGCCTCCCAAGTGCTGGGATTACAGGCATGAGCCACCATATGCAGCCCCTGACCTGAGTTTTGACCAGATCTAGATGCTAGGTGGGATTAAGATAAGAGTGTAGCAAATTATCCCACAAGAAAGACAAGATATGGTCAAAACTGAGGTCAGGGGCTGGATAATTTGCTAGATGGGATTAAGATAAGAGTGTAAGCCTGTAATCCCACCTTTTGGGAGGCTGAGGTGAGTGGATTGCCTGAGCCCGCCTGGGCAATTTGGCGAGACTTCATCTCTATAATAAATAAAAAAAAATCAGCCGGGCATTGTAGTGCATGCCTGTAATTCCGGCTACTCGGAAGGCTGAGGCGAAAGGATCACCAGAGCCCAGCAGGTCGAGGCTGCAGTGGCCGGGAGCGGCCACTGCACTCCAGTCTGGGGGACAGAGTGAGACGCCAACTCGGAAAAAAAAAAAAAAAAAAAGATAAGAGTGTATTAAAATTGTTCCTTTTGGCTGGGCTCAGTGGCTCAACCTGTGATCCCAGTACTTTGGGAGACTGAGGTAAGTGAATTGCCTGAGCCCATGGGTTCGAGACCCACCTAGGCAACTTGGTGAGGCCTCATCTCTACAATAAATCAAAAATTAGCCGGGCGTGGTAGCGCATGCCTGTAGTTCTGGCTTGAAGACTGAGGCGGAAGGATCACTGGAGCCCAGCAGGTCGAGGCTGCGGTGGCCAGGAGTGTGCCACTGCCCTCTAGGCAACAGAGTGAGACTCCAACTCAAAAAAAAAAAAGAGAGAGAGAGAATTGATTTTTAATTTCTGTACATATTTATGGGACACATGATATTTGGTTTCAAGCACAGATTGTATAATGATCAACTCAGGGTATTATCAACTTGAGTATTTTTTATTTCTATGTGTTGGGAACATTTCAAGTCCTCTCTTCTAGCTCCTTTGGAATACATAATACATTGTTGTTAACTATAGCCACCCTACTCTGCTATAAACATTAGAACTTTTTTATTTTTAATTTTAAAGATGTGGGGTACAATTCAGGATTAGGTATCCAAATGTTCAATATGCAGGTACTCTTGTTGATGAGGTGTGCCTCCCCCTCCCCTGGCAGTTTCCCTCAACTGCCAATCCCACCCCATCCCCCAGCAGTTTCCCACTACTGCCAATCCCTTTCTTATAGTATTATGATAATTGTTCAAGATCCATTTATGAGTGAGAACATATGGTATTCTGTTCTTTGTTTCTGTGATAGATCACTGAGTATGATAAACTCTATATCCATCCAAATTGTTACAAGGACCATATGTTTGCCCTTCTTTATGGCTGCATAATATTCTGTTGTGTATATGTACCACATTTAAAAAATCCATTCCAGTTTCGATGGGCAGCACGGTTGGTTCCATGTTTTTGCTATTGTGAATAGTGCTACAGTAAACATGCATGTACAGGTATCTTTTTTGTAGAGTGATTTGAGTTCCTCCTCCGGGTATATTCCCAATGGGGGGATTGCTGGGTCATATGGAAGGTGTTTCTAGTTCTTTCAGAAATCTCCACACTGTCTTCCAAAAAAGGTTGTACTAGTTTGCATTCCCACCAGCAGTGTAAAAGCATTCCTTTTCTCCACATCCTCGCCAACATCTGTTGTTGTTTGTTTTATTAATGATAGCCATTCTTACTGGGGTTAGGTGGTATCTCACTATGGTTTTGATTTGCATTTCTCTGATTATTAGTGAGGCTGAGCCCTTTTTCATGATATGAATAGACACTTCACAAAAGAACTTTTTTTTTTTTTGAGTTGGAGGCTCACTCCATCGCCCAGACTGGAGTGCAGTGGCCACTTGCAGCCACCGCAGCCTTGACCTGTGGGGCTCCGGCGATCCTTCCGCCTCAGCCTTCCAAGTATCCGGAATTACAGGCATGCACTACCACACCAGGCTGATTTTTTGATTTATTGTAGAGATGAGGTCTTGCTGCCCAGGCGGGTCTCGAACCTGCGGGCTCAGGCAATCCACTCACCTCAGCCTCCCATGGTGCAGGATTACAGGCTGAGCCACCGAGCCCGGCCAGAACTTATTTTTTTAATCTGACTGTATGTTTGTACCCATTAACCCACCTCTCCTTATCCTTGCGCTCCACACCCTTTCTATCCTCTGGTATCTGTCATTCTCTCAACTGTTTATATCCCACATATGAGTGAGAATATGTGCTATTTGTCTCTTTGTCCTTGACTTATTTCACTTCAGATGACCTCCATTTCCATCCATGTTGCTGCAACTGACAGGATTTTATTCTTTTTTACGGCTGAATATTATTCCACATGTACACACACCACATTTTCTTCATCCTTTTGTCTGTTGATGGACACTCAGGTGGATTCCATGTCTTCACTATTGTGAAGTAGTGCTATAATAAATGTGGGGGTGTAGGTGTCTCTCTGACACACTTTTCCTTTGAAATAAATGCCCAGTAGAGTTCTGAACAGCTTTTCACAGATATGTGCCACCTGTGTAAATTATCATCCAGATTAAGACACAGGACATTTGTCCCCTCAGAAAGTTCCCTCATGACCCTCTTTTTCCAGTTGTAGCTCCTTTCCCCAGAACTATGCCCTTGCCTGACTCCTCTCACCATAAATTAGCTTTGCCTGTTTTCGAGCTTCATGGGAACAGAATCATATAGTATGTCCTCCTTTGTGTCTGGCATCTTTCGTTCAATACGTATAAGGTTTTTGAGATTCTTCCACTTTGTGGTATATATCAGTAGTTCATTTGTCTCTCAAAAAAATAAGCTTCAAGGTTTTTAGCTGTGATAAGAAACATAAAATTTACCATCTTAACCATTTGTAAGCCTGTAGTTCAGTAGTTTAAGAGTATTCACATTGTTGTATGACTTTTTCATTTTACAAAACTGAAACTCTGTATCCATTAAGCAGTTTCCCATTTCCTCTTCCTATTGCCCTTGCAAGCCACCATTCTGCTCGGGGTGTCTGTAAATTTGACTATTTTAGATGCCTCATAAGTGGCATCATACAGTATTTTTCTTTCTGTGGCAGACTTCATTTAGCATCATATCCTAAAATTCATCCATGTTGTTGCATGTGTCCACATTTCCTTGCTTTCCAAGATGGAATAATGGGATAATGTACAGATAGACCGCATCTTGTTTATCCACTCATGTGTTGACCGACACTTGGGTTGCTTCTACCTTTTGGCTGTTGCGAATTGTGCTGCACTGAACATGGATGTGCAAGTATCTTTTTATTGCCGAGCAGTATTTATTATTGAATACAGTCACCACAGTTTGGTTATTCATCTTACCTGTCTCTTTGTTATTTGGATTCTTGAAACCTTGGCTCTCACCTGTCATCTCCTCGGCCTCTTTTTCTCTTACTTTCCTCCCTGAGCTTTTCTCCTTCGTTGTCCCCCTCATTACCACAGAGTACAATTAAAGCTCTGTATTATGGCCTACATTGCCATTTCTAGAATCTGTTTTTTTTTCTTTTTTTGAGTTGGAGTCTCACACGGTCGCCCAGACTGGAGAGCAGTGACCGCTCCCGGCCACTGCAGCCTCACTTGCTGGGCTCTGGCGATCCTTCCGCCTCAGCCTTCCGAGTGGCCGGAATTATAGGCATGTGCTACCACACCCGGCTGATTTTTTATTTATTGTAGAGATGAGGTCTCACTGCCCAGGCGGGTCTCGAACCCGCAGGCTCAGGCAGTCCACTCACCTCAGCCTCCCAAAGGCTCGGGATTACAGGCTGAGCCACCGAGCCCAGCTGGTGAATCTCTGTCTTTATCTGTCATCTCACTGCAGCTGTGCTAGGCCACCCAGAGTTCTCTGGCCAAACCAGAGACACCTGCAGTTCTCTGGACAAACTGATATATGGCCCTTTGCATATATCATTCCTTCCTGCCCGGAATGTCTGTTCCCAGTTTGTCAGCTTACCTCCGGAAATGGTACATTTTGTGCATCACCTCATCCTTAGCACGCCTGCCTCTCAGGCAGTAGTAATTATCCACTTGTCTTTTGTCTTCTTAGCTAGGTTACGAACTCTTTGAAGGCGGCATCCATTTCTCACTGGTCTTGGTAATGCAGTGGCTCTTTGTTGACCATAGGTCAGCCAACATGTAGTTCCTCTTAGACAAGTGAATGTTTAAGATACTGACTGACTGGGTCCAATCTGGAATGGGCCAGGAGTAATGGTACTTCAGTTATTGGGGTGATGGAGGGAATCGTTAAGGCTCTTCAGAGACAGCAGCTCAGAGAAACCAAACAAAAATGCAGACTCTTCCAAAGAGAAATTGACCAAAGAGCCAGGCAGAGTAGAAGAATCCAGGTCAAGCCAGTGGTGCAAGCCAGGAACAAAAAGGTTTGAAGGAAAGGCTAAGGGTTACAATCTAGAGGAAGCTGCCCTGGGACAAATGAGTTATCTGCAACAGCTTTGCTCAAATTATGAGCACAGACAAGGTGGAGTGTGAAAAGCACAACTTTCCGTGTCCAGTTTAATAAGTATTGAATGTTTCATGATATCCACCAGTGAAAGTTGAGCAGGTCAGTAAAGAGAAAACCTCTTGGGCTGCAACTAGCAGAGGCCAGGACTTCGCCAGGTGCTTCAGTCTATAGGAATATGGTTGAGGACCGGTGCCAAGAGAAAAGAAAAAGTCAGCAAAGATGGGAATACTAATGAAAGGCTTATCAAGTGCCCTGAGCTTTCTTGGTAAAGAAGGGGCTGTTCATCCAGTATCAAATGTAGCCAAGAGAGAAGTTAGCTAGGAAGGAGGTCGGAAGACAGCCTCTTACCTTAGCTAATGTGTGTCACTGTCTCTCTGAGTGAGGCCAATTACAATTTCAGCCTGTTGGTGTTCTTCAAACTGGTAAGGCAGTTGGGCTCAGGGAAAATGGGTCATTGTCTAAGGCAAAAAGCAAGGAAGGGAGGAGTGTCTTTGAGTTGAATCTCAATGCACTGATATGTCCCCCCTCCTTTTGCTCCAAGATCAGGTCTATTTCCCTCTACTAAGGGTCCTCCCGTTGGGCTTTTGGTAATATCTGTGATCTGTAATTGTCACTCTGAATACTGCTTTCTCTTCGTGAGCCATTTAGCAATTGTCTATGGGTTTGACTAGACCGACCAACATGTAGACCTCTTCAGGCTGTGACCTCCATGCCCAGTACCACAACTGCACCCCACACTTTTAACTCTTGGGTGCTCCGGGACTGTGACTTGATTTGAAAAACTCAGGGTTTCTTTTTATCAGAAATCAGTGTCTACTAAGGCTGACAATTCACTGTGGCCTAGACAATTTTGAGTTGGGATAGCAAATTATAGTCTGGAATACATTACAGATGATAAATGTGATTTCCTTAAAGGGAAATCCATTTGTTTTCCTGAGTGTTTCTGTGATTAATTACTTGCCAGATTAAATTGCTCCATAAAAATGCATAGTATTTTATTCGATTGCTCTTCATGGTGATTAATTAGGCCATATTGTTGCTTTGTATATTAATTATCCTGACTTTTTTCTCTTCTTTAGTTTAATTAATACAGCATTTATTTGGAAGACTGTTTTTAGGAGAAGATACTGTTGGGGGTGGGTAACAAAGCCCAGTGTGGCTTACAGGCTGAGTGAGGGAGTAATGCTTCAATTTTCTGAATGTACTCTGTATCCATGATTTGCAAAAAGTATACAAACTGCAAATGAGTTGGAGAAAGCTCTGTTTGGTTTCCCTGTAGTTATTAAAGATGATATATGAAGATTCTTGGCTCAATTGAAAATTGATTAATTAAGAATACAAAAGGAGATGCTATTGATACAAAATGAGCTGAAAAACGATTATAAAGCTAAAATGGTAGTGGGAGGAGTGATTGGGAAAGACTGTTTTTACCCAGGATGCTTCAGGGTGCTGATGAGGAAATCAGGTGTAGTTAGCATTTTTATCCATGGTCTAGAGCTGAAAGTAAACAAAGTGTTAATGAGGTTTGTAAGCAATATTCATTTCTTATACCCGAGGGACAGAGAAATATTATAGATGGACAAGAAGGGAAGCATCACAGAAAATAACCCAGCTACTTCCTTGGGAAAATGTCTGTCTGCTAACATAGAAATAGCATAGAGTCACGCAGATACTTTCCAGAGTAGATCTTCCAGCAGTCTACTCCTAGGCATTTACGCAAGTGAAATTAAAACTTGGGTTTGCCTTGGGTACGTACAGTGATTCACATCTGTAATCCCAGCACTTCGGAAGGCCAGGGCAGGAGGATTGCTTGAGCCCAGGAGTTTGAGACCAGCCTGGGCAACAAAGGAAACCCCGTTCCTACAAAAAATTAAAAATTAGATGGGTGTGGTGTCGCATGCCTGTAGTCCCACCTCCTTGGGAGGATGAGAAGGGTGGATCCTTTCAGCCCAGGAATTCAATGCTGCAGTGAGTCATGTTCATACCATTGCACTTCAGTCTGGGCAACAGAACGAGACCCCTGACTCAAAAAACAAAAAACAAAAAACTTGGGCCCCACATGATAGCTCATGCCTATAATCCCAGCACTTTGGGAGCCTGAAGCAAAAGGATTGCCTGAACCTAGGAATTCGAGACCAACCTGGGCAACATGGCAAGACCTTGTTTCTACATAAATCAAATAAATTAGCCAGGCGTGGTAACACACACCTGTGGTTGCAGGTACTTGGAAGGCTGATGGAAGTGTTGGGTGCCACTGTACTCCAGCCTAGGCGACAGAGTGAGCCTTTGACTCAAAAAAAAAACCAAAAAAAAAAACTTGTGTTAGACATGCTTATAGTGACTTTATTCATCCACTGTCAAAACTGGAGACAGCCCAAATGCCTCTCAATTAAGGAATAGATAAACTATGGTATGTCTATGCAATGAAATACTAATCAGCAATAAAAAGGAGTGGACTACTGATATATTCAATAACATGGGTTAATTCAGCTGTATCATCCAGTATGAAATAATTCAGATGAAAAAAGGCTATGTGTTGTATGATTCCATTTGTATGACATTCTGGAAACAGAAAAACTGTAGGGACAGAATTTAGATCAGTTGTTTCCAAGACCTGGGGTTAGAAGAAGAAATTGACTATATATGGGCACAGAGGAGCTTTTGGATGATAAAACTGTTCTGCATCTTGATTATGGTGGTGATTACATGGATGTATGCAGTTTCAAAACTTGCAGAACTGTATACTTGTATTAGGTTTCTCCAGAGAAACCAACCAATAAGTCAATAAGATATATATGGATAAGCAGAAGGGAATTTTTTTTTTAAAGTTGGAGTCTCACTCTATTGTCCAGGCTGGAGTGCAGCGGTATGCTCATGGCCATTCTACTGCCGACCTGCTGGGCTCCGGCGATCCTTCCGCCTCAGCCTTCCAAGTAGCTGGACTACAGGTGCGTGCTACCACACCTGGCTATATATATTTTTTAACTTATTGTTGAGATGAGATCTCACCAAGTTGCCCAGGCTGCTCTTGAACCCGTGGGTTCAGGCAGTCCCCTCACCTCAGCCTCCCAAAGTGCTGGGATTATAGGCTGAACCACCGCACCCGGTGCAGGAGGGAATTTATTGTGAGAATTGACTCATGTGATTATGGAGACCAAAAAGTTCCATAATATGCTATCTGCAAGCAGAGAGCCAGGAAAGCTGGTGTAATTCAGTTCAAGTTTAAAGGCTAAGAACCAAGGAAGCTGATGGTATAACTCCCAGTCCAAGGCTGAAAGCTTAAGAACCTGGGGACTATTGGGGTAAGTCCTGGAGTTCAGAGGCTATAGAGCTAGTCAGTCTCTGAGGGCAAGAGAAGATGGGTAGTCCAGCTCCAGGAGAGAAGGAGAGAGAATTTGCCCTTCGTCTACCTTTTGTTCCACTCAGGCAGGCCCTCAACAGATTAGATGATGCCCACTTACGTGGGTGAGGACAGTCTACGGATTCAAATGTTAATTTCTCTCCCAGAAATAATACCTTTACAGATACACGCAGAAATAATGTTTTACCAGCTCTTGGGGTATCCTTTAATTCAGTCAAGTTGACACATTAAGTTAATCATCATGACATGAAAAAGAGTAAAGTATGTACTTTATGTAATTTAATTTTTTTAAAGATAGGGTCTTACTCTGTCACCCAGGCTGGAGTGTAGTGGTGTGATCATAGCTTACTGCAGCCTCAAACTCTTGGGCTTAAGCAGTCCTCCCACCTCAGCCTCCCAAGTAGCTAGAACTACAGGTATAAGCCATCATGCCTGGCTAGTCTTTCTATTTTTTGGAAAGACAGAGTCTCAAACTCCTTGGCTCAAGCAATCCTGTCTCAGCCTCCCAAAGTACTGGGTTAACAGACCCTTAATTTAAAAAATCAGAACTAGCCGGGCTCGGTGGCTCAGCCTGTAATCCTGTGCCTTGGGAGGCTGAGGTGAGTGGATTGTCTGAGCCCATGGGTTCGAGACCCGCCTGGGCAACTTGGTGAGACGTCATCTCTACAATAAATCAAAAAACTAGCCGGGTGTGGTAGCACACGCTTGTAGTTCCGGCTACTTGGAAGGCTGAGGTGGAAGGATCGCCAGAGCTCAGCAGGTTGAGGCTGCGGTGACTGGGAGCAGCTTCTGCACTCCAGTCTGGGCGACAGAATGAGACTCCAACTCAAAAAAAAAAAAAAAAATCAGAACTAGATCTTCACAGGGAAGAGTAAGAGATTCAGCTTCTGACCATTGCTCCCTCATATTATGTGTGACAACTTTTTGAAAACCCTAACAGGAGTTAGAATCAGAGGATTTGGATCTTCTTCCTGTTGCTTACAAATTCCAAGGTTTTGTTTGTTTTTGAGTTGGAGCAGGGATGGGAAGGTGTGTTGCTGATGGTTTTCCTTAGGTGTTAGCATTTTATAACCTGTATACTGAGAAGCGGTTTATTGCAAGAAAGAAAGCCCTAAGGAGCTCTTGGACCTTATTGGTAGCCATCAGACATAGATCGTTTCCCCAGTTTATGAACTGATTGGGTTCCGTGGATTTAGCTTTCATTTTTTTTTTTTTTTGAGTTGGAGTCTCACTCTGTCACTCAGACTGGAGTGCAGTGGCTGCTCCCGGCCACTGCAGCCTCAACCTGCTGGGCTCCTGCAATCCTTCCGCCTCAGCCTTCCGAGTAGCCGGAATTACAGCTGCATGCTACCACGCCCAGCTGATTTTTTGATTTACTGTAGAGAATGAGGTCTTGCTGCCGAGGCGGGTCTCGAACCTGCGGGCTCAGACAATCCACTCACCTCAGCCTCCCAAAGGCACAGGATTACAGGCTGAGCCACCGAGCCCGGCTTAGCTTTCATTTTAAAGCCTGGTTTATTTGTTCTTTCTGGGCCCTCCCACTGTTGAACTGTTTTTTATAAGACCTGGAATAGTGCTGAGGGATATTTCCTTTTCAGAACTAACCTCAGAGACTGCTCCCACACTTCCCTTGTGCTTGGACTGGTGCAAAAGGGATTACCACACTATGGGCTTGTAAGGCAGATTTGCACAACGTCAAGGACCCAACGGCAGGTGAACTGGAAGTGTTTAACTATTGCTAGTAGCTGCGATGCCTCTTTCTCCCTTTCTGCCACGCCTCCAGTGATCTGAACTGTGTGTGTAGATGGAGTATGCTTCTCATTTCCAACTTGAAGCACCTCCCCAAATGCTGGACTGTCTCTGTTTGGTCTCTAAAACTTGTCCAGGGGAAATCGTGGTGGTGGTAGTGTTGCCTCACTTATACTGAACACAGCTCCATGGCCGTGCTTAGTGTGCTGACTGCTCTGTGCAGATGTGTGGCCATCATTTTGGCCCAGACCAGGGGTATGACATTTAGCAAGATGCTGATTCCCTGAGTGACCTGCCCAACAAATGTCCCTGGATCTTCCAGGGTTTTCAGCTGAATGGTTTTTCAGCACTGGACTTGAAGAGGCTGCTGTGGCCCCAACCAAGAACCCATCTGTTCATATTGCTTTGTATCCCTTTTTATAAAAATCTGCTCCTTTTCCTCCTTCTAATTTGCTAAAGAATGCAGCTGTACTAGATGAAGTCAGCTATTGGAGCAGGACTCTAATCATTTTGCTCATGTTTGAACTAAACTAATTTAGTTAGAAATGGGATTTTCTCAAATGGCCATATACATCAAATGGCTTATTGTTTTTTTATCCCGACTTAGCCTGTTTACCAATATTTGCAGGTTCTAGAAAATAGCAATTAAAAAGCTATAATAAACCTTGTGAAAAGGGTAAGTTTTACTAAGGAAAGAAATAATAAGATGTTTTAAATCTTTGTGTGGTAATAAATAATAAGTGATAACAAAATATTGTGAGATAAAGACTTTTGTTAGCAGTTTATCATATCTTAATCCTCAGTTTGTATGCCCCTTCAGCCTAAAAGGGATTTAAAGAACAAGTTACTGAGTATTCATAGTAAACACACAGCACTTTATCCAGCTGGGAAATGAAGGCCCATCTTGGCCAACATTTAATTAGTCACTAATGTTTTATTGTGTATTTCCTGTGTATCCAACCTTGTGTCCTTAGTTTCTGACCTGTATTGGTAGTGCCACCACGTGGCAAGATTTCATAGGGTACAATGCCATTGCAATTAAGACTTTGGGGGAACAACTGAAGGCGGCCAGGGTACAATCCTGCTGTACCTAAGAGGATGGGACTGGGATGGCTATGCTTCTACCATAGCTCCTCGTAAAAGTTCCAGGAGATGACAGACTGCTGCTTACCACCTGTCATTTGTTCCTGGAGAGTTTCTGAAGTGTTCTGACCCTTCTTCGCAGTCATAGCAGCTACAGGGAGGAGGAGGCCACTTTAAGCACTGAACCAAACCGGTCTGCTGAAGGCACTTGCCCAGGAGAGTCTGGGGCCTCTGATTCTGGTCCAGGCTGATGTGCTTTCTCCTGTCTGTCCTTTTAAGCAAGTGCTTCCTCCTAGAGCAGGGTCTCTTTCCCCTGTCTTGGTTATCCTTTCAGAGATATATGTACATTTGGATGCATGTTTTCTTTGGGGGTCTTGTTTAACAGTCATATGAGAAATCCAAAATCCAACATCTGTTCATGATAAAAATTCCCTACTAGGATTTAGAAGAGCGCTTCCTCAATCTGATAAGGGAACTATATGAAAAACTTTCAGCCTATCATACTTAATGGTGAATGCCTGAATACATTTCTCCAAGATCAAGAACAAGATGGATGTCTGTTCTTACCATCTCTATGCAGCATTATGCTAGAGGTTATAGACAGCACCGTCAGGCAAGAAAAGGATATAAAAGGTGTCCAGATTGGAAAGGAAGGTGCCAACTGTGCAGGCAATGTGATCATCAACTTAGGAAACCTGATGGACTCTACCAAAAGTTACTGGAATACCAGGGTTGTAGGATACAAGTTCAGTGTACAAAAGTCAATTATATTTATATGTACTGGAATATTAAATGATCAAATTGTGTTTAATAAATGTTTTCTCTATTTTTTAGTATTACTGTGAACTCAACATTTTATATATTTTATGTATTTCAGTTTATTAATCTGGTGCTCAAGTTGTTTTCTTTTCTTTGGACTGTATGTACATTCATTCATGCTAGATTCCTTTTTTTTTTTTTTTGGAGCTAGGGTCTTGCTGTGCTGCTTGGGCTGGTCTCAAGCTCCTGGCCTCAAGCAATCCTCCTGCCTCAGCCTCCCAAAGTACTGGGATAGCCACTGTGCCTGGCCCATGTCTTTTTGACAAGACTCTAGTAGTCTTTGTTAGCCTTCTTGCTTTCTGGCATAAGATGTCCCAGGATTTCTGTCTACGTTCCTACTCTAACCCTGTAATCAGCGATTTTCTCAGAGAGCCCTGGTTCCTTTTACTAGGGAGTTTTCATTATTTTTTTTTTTTTTGAGTTGGAGCCTTACTCTGTCACCCAGACTGGAGTGCAGTGGCCGCTCCCAGCCACCGCAACCTCGACCTGCTGGGCTCTGGCGATCCTTCCGCCTCAGCCTTCCAAGTAGCTGGAACTACAGGCGCGTGCTACCACGCTTGGCTAATTTTTGATTTATTGTAGAGATGAGGTCTCGCCAAGTTGCCCAGGTGGGTCTCGAACTCACGGGCTCAGGCAATCCACTCACCTCAGCCTCCCAAAGGCGCAGGATTACAGGCTGAGCCACCGAGCCTGGCGAGTTTTCATTATTTTTAACAGCAGAGCAGAGAATTGTAACCTGGTGCCCATAGGTAGCCTACAGAGTATCTATAAATTCCCTGAAATTATACCCAGAACTGTGCATACACATTCATTTTCCGAGGACTGGGTCTATGACAGTTACAGATCTAACTGATCTGTCATATTCTCACCTATTGTCCCCAAAGAGCCACTGTCTTCTTATGTGTGTATGTGTAGACTTGGGCTTGACTTTGACCTGAATGGTGAGGACAGTCACCCCTTTGTACTTCACCTTGAGATTTTAGTGTTTTTGGTTTTTTCAAGAAGTCAGAATGTAGATGGTGAATGGTGGCAAAGAGCAGAACAGAGTCTAGCTGTGAGCTGTAATATTTATTCTCCCAGTTCAATGCTGGAAAGCTAGATTATTAGACAATAAAGGCTGGAAATAGAAGGGATCTCTTCAATCAATTGCCCTAGGAAGAAAAAAAGAAAAAAGGCAACAGAAGCATGAAGTTGTTCTTCCTTGGCAGTAAATTCCAGCGATAAAGGCCAATTTGGTTTTAACTCTTCCTTCTGGTGTCAGAGCAGGTGGCCTAAGACAGCCTCTATTTACCAGTGACTGGGCGTTTTGAAGAAAATTTCAGCCTCTAGTGTTTTTAACCTACCAGGGCTGATTGTATTGATGTCCTACAGTGAAGTATAGACCACAGGAAGAGTGGATGGACAAGTAAAAGGCAGAATGTTTGCAGCAAGGTCTAGATGGCAGACCCAATAGAAGCGTATTGAGTCATATGTAACTTTATTTTCAGACAGAGGAACTTAATTTCAATAATGTTATTTAACCCTAACATATAGCCACTATAAAACTTTCTTAATGAGATATTTTGCATTCTTTTTCAGACTAAGTTTTTGAAGTCAGGTGGGCACTTTACACTTACAGCGTAATCTCAACTCAGGTGATAAATTTGATCTGTATTTAGATTTCATGAAAATTACAGTTGAATCAATAGAGTCATATACTCAGTTATCTCAAACATACTCAAGTCTTCTAGTAACTGAATCAAACACCTAAAAATAATTTATCTTTAACATTTGTGTCTGTTGATAAAACTGATTCATCTTTTTTTTTTTTTTGAGTCGGAGTCTCACTCTGTCGCCCAGACTGAAATGCAG
>NW_007255811.1:32554-60885 GCF_000164805.1 Carlito syrichta | reverse complement strand
GGGCGACAGAGTTGAGACTCCAACTCAAAAAAAAAAAAAAAAACCAAAAAAACCCAAAGAATTCGCTTGACTTAATATACCAGTTTCAAAGCTACTTCTGTTCAAATTAAGTAAATTCACTAATTATTGTTTCAACATCAAATTCAAAGAGGTGTGGCATAAATTATAAAGCAACTCTAAATGTGTCAGTGTCAACAAAGTAGTTTTCAAAAATTTCTTGTAATTTTTGCAACCAGTTTTTATAATGCTGTCAATGACATTTAAAATCTGATTCACATTAGAAAAATGTGTTAATCATTACCAAGTGCAGTGGCTCATACCTGTAATCCATACTTTAGGAGGCTGAGGCAGGAGTACTGCTTAAGCCCAGAAGTTTGAGACCAGCCTAGGCAATACAGCAAGGCTTCATCAATACAAAAAAATTTAAAAAGTAGACAATTGTGGTGGTGTGTGCCTGGAGTTCCAGCTACTTGGGAGGTTGAGGCAGAAGGATAGCCTCAGCCCAGGAGGCCAAGGCTGCTGTTAGTCGTGATCATGCCACTGCACTCCATCCTGGGTGACAGAGCGAGATCCTGACTCAAAAAAAGGAAAAAAAAAACAAAAACGTGTTAATTATTTTTGATGTTATGAACAATTTCAATTTTAACATAAATACCTGACCAGGGCCAGCTAAGTCACAGAATAACTTTTTTTTTCCTTGTGACTCCATACCTGATGCATTTCATATATGACATAGTACAGGTGAGAAAAACTCTTTATTAAATTATTTCTTGCCAGGCTTGGTGGCTCAGCCTGTAATCCCGCGCCTTTGGGAGGCTGAGGTGAGTGGATTGCCTGAACCCGCGGGTTCGCGACCCGCCTGGGCAACTTGGCGAAACCTCATCTCTACAATAAATAAAAAAATTGGGTGGGTGTGGTAGCGCGCACCTGTAGTTCCAGCTACTCGGAAGGCTGAGGCGGAAGGATCGCCGGAGCCCAGCAGGTCGAGGCTGCAGTGGCCGGGTGCGGCCACTACACTCCAGTCTCAATGACAGAGTGACATTCCAACTCAAAAAAAAAAAAAAAAAAAATTTCCTATAAATCTGGAATCTTTGACCTAATGTAGCTAGAGTATTACTGATTATGATAGATAATTAGAAAGAGAATAAAATTATATAGAAAATTAGGAAGAGAATAAAGAAGTAATAATCACCATAACTTCTCAGTAAATACTTTTTTTTTTTGCTTAAAAAGTACCTTTCCATAGATTTAGAAGAGCAAGGAGTTCAAATATAGCAAATTGTGTATTCAAATATATCTGAGCCGTTTAAAGGAACCAGGGCTTATTTCCTTTGTCAAACAGGATGTCAGGTCTCTCTCCTGTGTTAGGCATTTAAAGCACAGCTTGGTAGCTCTCTGAGGCCTAGTGTTATGAAACTGTCAGTTTTTCATCCCTGCTTGTTCCAACTGACCTGGAGGGTTTAGTCTAGACAGGTGGAAAGTCAGATATAGAATTAGTTCAAAGGGAGAGTATGTTGTATCATGGAGCACAGAACTGACTGTTTTTTCCTGGAATAGAGAAACTGATGGAAAGTGCTAGTCTCTTTATTTTGTCCTTAACTGTTTTGAGTCCACATATCTGAGTCTTTGTAGCTCCCTAGGTGAACAAACTTCACGGTTTTTACTACCAGCATGGTCTTGCCTCTTGAACTTCATACAACACATACATACACACACACACACACACACACACACAGAGAGAGAGAGAGAGAGAGAGAGAGAGAGGATGTCATCATCTGTTTAGTTGACTAAAGTAGAAATCTCAGAGTTACTTTAAATTCTTCTCTCTGCCTTCTAAACACTTCTCAAGTAAATTATTCATTTCCGTTGCTACGACCAGCCTTTTAGTTTAAGGCCTCATAGTCTCTCATCTCACTAGAGCCTCCTAACTGTTCCTTCTGCCTTCAGACTTTCCCTTATAGCAGCCACTGTACAGTTTATTCAGTCACTAGAGTTAGATTTTAGAAGCATAGGTCTTTTACATTGGAGGTGGGAGTATCTGTTGATAGCATCACTTTGGGTTTTTTTTTTTTTTTTTTCTTTTCCTGTTTTTAGTCAAAGTCTCACTCTGTCGCCCAGGTTGGAGGGCAATGGCATACTCACAGCCACCACAGCCTCGACCTGCTGGGCTCAGGTGATCCTTCTGCCTCAGCCTGCCAAGTAACTGGGACTATAGGTGCAGGCCACCATGCCTGGCTATTTTTTGGTTTATGTAAAGATGTAGTCTCGCCAAGTTGCCCAGACTGGTCTCAAACCCCTGGGCTCAGCAGTCCTCTCGCCTCTGCCTCCCAAAGTGCTGGGATCACAGGCATGAGCCACTGCGCCTGGCCCAGTAGCATTACTTTGAAGGCAGTCTGGTAATATCTAGTATCATTAAAGTTTTCCAGACCTTATGACCCATGACCCATAACTTTATCCCTAGGTATTTTTATTGAGAAACTATCCCAAACAAGGATATATTAAAGAGTATTGATTGCGGTATTATTTGTAATACCAAAAACAAAAAAAGGAAATCACACACGTTTCTATCAAAGGAAGAACGGATCATGGTACAACACTGAAGATTGACTACAAGCCACACAAATCAAAATAAATCTCACATATTGAATAAAAAAGTAAGTTGTCTGACTAGAAAGTAATATATGAGAGGGGCCCCCAAACATGGTATTATTTTTTGGAGGGCAGGACCCTTGCAGTACAGGCTTCCCCATTAGGTAAATGTTCTAGGGTCCCATCTTGCATCTGCAGCTAGTGTTGTTGTGAGGGGCTACATTCAGCCTTGGTGAATTTTTTTGGGGAAATTCTTTGTTTTTTTTTTTTTGTTGGAGTCTCACTCTGTCACCCAGACTGGAATGCAGTGGCCGCTCCCGGCCACCGCAGCCTCGACCTGCTGGGCTCTGGCAATCCTTCCGCCTCAGTCTTCCAAGTAGCTGGAACTACAGGCGCGTGCTACCACACCCGGCTCATTTTGATTTGTTGTAGAGATGAGATGAGGGCTCGCCAAGTTGTCCAGCGCATCTCGAACCCGCAGGCTCAGGCAATCCACTCACCTCAGCCTCCCAAAGCGCGGGATTACAGGCTGAGCCACCGAACCCAACTGGGAAATTCTTTCAGTGTGTTTACTCACTTCAAGATGGGTGATTTACCTGTCCATACCACAGTTGAGTGTTCAGCAGTTTTTTAAAAATAAAAAATGGCATGTCCCACCCTCCCTGTTCACCTAACTTCGCCCTGAGTGGCTATTTTTTGTTCTGAGTGGAAAAGTCCTCAAAGGGAAACATTTTGCCAATATAGAAGAGATGAAACAAAAAAATGGCAGAAGCGCCAAAAGGCATCAAAATTGACAAGTTTAGAAATTGTCCTGAGCAGTGAAAAAAGTACCTTGATAGGTGTATTGCATGAAACAGAGGGTACTTTGAAGGTGACTGAAGTTTAAATTTCTAAGAATAAATACATAACTTTTAATAATAAGTTCCAGGTCCCTCGTGTATGTAAAGTTTAAAACACACAAAAATGGGTCGGACACTGGCTCCTGCCTGTAATCCCAGCACTTTGGGAAGCCAAGGCAAGAGGATTGCTTGAGCTCAGGAGTTCAAGACCAGCCTAGGCAACATAGCAAGACCTCATCTCTGGGGGGGTGGGCGGGGCAGAGAAAGAACTACTATTCAGGCATGATGGGCTGCACCTGCAGTCCCAGGTACTTGGGAGGCTGAGGCAGAAGGATCATCTGAGCCCAGGAGGTTGAGGCTGTGGTAAGCCGTAATTGTGCCACTGCACTCTAGCCTGGACCACAGAGTGAGACCCCCAACTCAAAAATAAAAAACAAAAATATGTTACTTATTCATTTTTATTTATTTTTTGAGTTCAGGTCTCACTGTGTGGCACAGTCCAGTGCAGTGGAACGGTCACAGCTCTCCACAGCCTCAACTTCCTGAAATGTCATCAGTCTCCTCTTCACCTAGCAAAATCCTGTTCATGTCTCAAAATCTAGCTCAGATGTAGTCTTCCTTGAAAGCTTTTTGGATTCTCTGAAGCAGAATAATTCACACCTGCATTGCCAAAGGGCTTTGACTCTCTCTCTCTTAAGCATTTATCACATTATAGTTTGGTGTTTACCTGTCTGTTCATCACTAAATGGTGAACTCCTAAAGTCAAAGGCCATGACTTTTTTACTTAAGGAATCTGTGCCTCTAGCACAGTGCAGCATAGTACAATAAGTGTTGAGTAAATGAAATAAGCTATCTTCCAAGACCTTTACATTGCTATCATTGTCTTCTAGATTCACCACCTGCCCTGAGGCCCTAGCCTGGGAGATGGTTGTTGAGATGCCTGAGATGTGCTTGCTGGACTCCCTCTGATGGTTTCCCCAGAGGTGTCTGTGGGTCCCTGTCCCAAGTCTGCTTCAAATCTTAATAGCAATGGGAAATATAGTGACAGCACCTGGATTAACCTAGGATAGCTAGGAAGCATGCTTTGGAATTTTTACCAGAGCATTCCCTTTCTCAATGATTAACTGAATTTTTTATCCCAACACAGGAGCATTACTGACTTCAATTCCCTCCAGAGTAACAAGAGGACAGCCGAAAGGCTTTAATTATACAAAGTGGAGCTTTGAGACAATTAAAGCCACTTGAAGTGAATTATTGATAGCATTATGCCTTGTTTTTCTTTCTTTTTTTAAGTTACAGGCAAAGTAATTAATGCTATTTTTATCTTTGCCCGATTCCCTGAGTTATAAGTGATTAAAAAAACCTTCTCACTGGCTGAGTGGTGGGTTGCCGTCATTTATGTAAACTAGAGGCCCTACTGATGGTGTCTTTGATTGTTCTGATTTCCTGTGCCATTGGGTGGGTGTTTGGATGCCTTATCGCTCTTGGCAGTAAGGTGTTTGCTCGGGCTCTTTGTGGGGTTAAAGCTTCCCTTTTGTGTTTCTCACCGAGGACCTTCCCAAATGTGTATTGTTATCTTACAAGCCAAAAGGGAACCAAGGACACTTTCATAACTAGCAGGCAGGTGCAAAGCCGAGCTATTTAGTCTCTTCAGTGTGATTTGGTGGAGCTCAGGGACTAGCAACGTCAGCATGGCTTGAAGTGAAGCAGCTGTGTCACCAGCTGGAGACAGACACGCTGCGGAGGGCGGGCACAGCACAGCTGAGCTCCAGTCATTCCCGTGTGAGCCTGATCGGCCTGCCTTCAGCTTGGAACACTGCTTTGTGTTTACATTCAGTCTCGGGAGAGGAGGCCCAGCACCTGCTGTAGCCTGTCTCTGAGCATCTTTGAGTCAGCACCGAGCCAACAGGTGGAAACAGACCCCCACAGGCAAGGGTCTCATGGCTTTCACCGAAGTTGTCCTGTTCCCTCTTAGCTGGAAAAGAGTTAAGATGAGACCTGGGAAAGGAAGTTATAACTTTCCTCTTTAGTTAACGGGAAAAAACTGACTGACTGTTTATTGAATGCATGGACCTGATTTAGCCAGTAAGTTTTCTTTAGTTTGATTTAGAATAGGTTGGGTATTAGTCTCCATCCCTATGAGAAAACATGCCCCACACATTCTCACCTTTCCTTGCCTAATTGAACTAATTCATATTCCAAGACTCCAGCACTACCTCCTTCGGAATGCCTTTTCTGAGCTTCTGTGCTTCCGTGATACTTTGTCTATTCTTCTCTGAGCCCTTACCACCTCATAGTGAAACTGTGGTGTGTGCCCCTTCTCTCTGTAAGTTCCTTAATATCTGGGAGTATATTTTACTCACCTCCCCTTTGCCTGCACATAGTAGGTATGCAGGTGTTTGTCAAACAGACGGAATCATCAAGAGTCACCAGCAGTGCTGGTAAACCCTTAGATTCAGATACCATAGAACTTTCTTCTGGAGACAGTGTTCCTTGACTATATGAGAAAGCAGTCAATCTGCTTTGTAAGGGAGGAGGAAATAGAGATGTCCCCTCTTTCTGAGATGTTGTTTCTAGCATAAAGCTCTGTAATCACTTTAAATTTCTCCTTTTGGTAGCATCACCTTTTCAGGAGGGAGAAAACTCACCACTCTTTCTGGTGTATGGAGAGAAAGCAGCTAATGACTTCTTTGTGAGTGTAAAACAATTATACCCGGCCTCCTGTAGAGACAGTCTGTCGGAGCCAACCGCCTCACTCTCCGCGTGGGCTTCATTTTCTTACTCTGGAATCTCAGAGACGCTCCCTAAAGACCGTCCTCTTGTTGCACTATTATGATGAATGTGTGGCGCTGGCTCTCTCCCCCTGCTTTGTTAGCTATTACTGGAGGTGCTGTCAAGTCTCAGGCCCCAAATTTATCCTCCCATTTGTCCTCTCCTGGGCAGCACTGCTTGCTTGAGTAATATCATCTAGCTTCCCCTCTTCCCACCTCCCTCGGCCTCTGAATGTGGGGAAACAGCAGGCCCTGTTTCAAACAAAGAGCTCGAGTAGGAAGAAAGGTTGCAAATCGCTCTTCGCCACCGTCCTTTGTTCACTCTTGTTCTGGGCCTGGAGAGAAGTGTGTGTTATATGCCTGCCTGCAGTGTGGTGTGCTGTGAGACCGCCACCATTCGTTTCTGTCCAAGCCCAGCCCATGGCATTTCTTCAGCTGGCTGGCCATATCTGTCACCAAGCAATGTCTTTAAGATCACCTCTCCCTGGGCAACCCCTTTGGGTCCCCTCTCACTGTGGGAGCTTTTCTGTCCTCTCAGTAAATCCTACTTTAAAAAAAAAAAGATCACCTCTCCCTAAGTTAGAGATTTATTGCGTTCTGGACACAGGGGCCTTACTTACTTCTGTTTATTCATATCTACTCCTCAAAATGACAGACATACGATCTTTGATTCATATGAGCATTTAAATAAGCTGTATGTTTTTGGGGGTTTTTTTGAGTGGGAGTCTCACTCTCGTCGCCCAGGCTAGAGTGCACTGGCATGCTCACGGCCACCACAGCCTCAACCTACTGGGCTCAGATAGTCCTTCCGCCTCAGCCTTCTAAGTAGCTGGAACTACAGCTGCATGCTACCATACCCAGCTAGAGCTGTATGATTTTTAAATTTGTCTCCACAGCTACTCTTACAACCTTCTCCGTATGAGGGTTTCTGTTGAATAAACCTTATGAGTCTCTGACTTTCGTTGACTGACATTTAGTCAATTTGGGGCTTTCATTTTGGCTCTCATCATTATTTTCAGAGAGAAATGGCTCCAGGTGCCATTTGTAAACTTAGGATACTTGATAAATATTCACTTCTGCTAGTAAACAGTGGGTTTTGTTGAATACTAGACACTGATTAGGTTGTTGAGAAGGTCTAACCTGTTGACTTTGGTGCTGACTTACTCATAAAGCCATAAAAGCAACCTTACTCAGCCATATTTCTTTTCTTGAGAAGGTATACTGCAGTGAAGTTTTACCTTTTTTTTGGAGAGAGAGAGAGAGAGAGAGAGAGACAGAGACACAGACAGACACTACCCATTGTCTGTTCCTCAGTGACAGACAGACACTACCCATTGTCTGTTCCTCAGTGACAGAATTGCGGCTCATTCCCCTTCCCCACCCCTGTCCTCTCTACTGCGCAAGGCCCCCTTCTCCCGCCAGCCCACCTCCTGCTCCCTGGGCCCACACCAGGCTGCTTACAGGAAACCACCTGTGTCAGGGTCTCTCCGAAGGCAGCACAAGCTGCTGCCAGGACAGGTGAAAGCAGCCTGCTTTTCAGGAAGCACAAAGCTCTGTCACAGTGGGCAGTGGCCGCCAGGGCCAGCACCGTGCATCTCGGCTGTTAGTACCTTCAGGCTCAGAGCTGACAGTGCCCTGTAATCAGATTCATCTCTGTTCACTTAATCGATGTGGGCTTTATGGTGAATGTTCACTTGCTTAATTACTTTGGCAGACTCACTGATTGCCTTTCCTGAGGAGTTCTCAAAGGTCTCCCTGGGATGGAGTGTGAGCCCGTTTCCATGTTTTTTAATTTTATTCTTTTCCTGGAGTACTTGAAAACCAGTGTGTGATCCATATAGCTCACTCTCTGGCCTCTGCTGTGCGTGGACATCAGGACTTCTCCCGCCTAGGAGGGAATCCGGGAGATCCCCGGACCCCCACTGGACCACTTGGCATTCCAGCTGCCTTCTTCCCCCTCGGGGCTCATGAGCTCGGTGTCCTCTTTCCTCATCATTGAGGTACACAGATGGCTCTTCTTCACTTAACATGGGATCCATTGCCTCTTTTTCTCCAGCTGGTGTGGGATCCACAGAATATTCCCCTCCCTCTTCAGCCTAGCATGTGATCCACTAAAACGATTTCCCTTTATTTTTGAAGTGACGATAGGAAAAAGAAGCCTGGATTAGTCAATTGCTCATTTTATTGCCTTCTCCATATTTAAAAATTAAATGCCTTATAATACATTGATTAACTGGGATAATGGGAATGAGGGGTAATTAAAATATTTCAGGTTGTCTCAAGCCAGTTTTTTTTAAAGTTCTTGATTCATATTCAAGAGATTGGAATGTTCACCATTAATTAAAATTAGATTACTTGTTGGGGTTTTGAGCTGATCTTCACTGCTTCAGAATTCTTCCTAGGTATGTGTTAGGATTTTTTTATGTGCTGAAGAGGGACAGAAAATCATAATATAGGAAGTCCTCAACATATCAACAAGAGTGCATTTGTAAATCCAATTTGTTTAAAGTCAACAAAGTTAGCCTACTAACACAACTGGCTGTAAATATTGTATGTATTTAACAGGCTATACTGACACCTGGTGGAGAGAAATAATTCATTAAAAAAGCAAGTGTACATTGTTGTTAAAGTTTGTAACTTGAAGGTTCATATGTAGGGGGCTTACTGTATACATTTTCACATGGCTCATTTTGTTCCCTCATATTTACTAGGTGTTTCTGAGAGTGCAGAGAGGCTTTGCTTATGGAGTTAGGAAACCCAGGGCCAAACCGACTCCAAAGGTTATTGAAGATTTTCATTCTGTGACCTTGGGAACTCTGCCAGCAGTGACTGACCTTCCACTCGAGTCAGAGTAGGGGAATCTGAAGCAGAGAGTGGGCCTGAGTAGGCACAGGCCAATCTTGTAGGGGTTTTGTATTTAGGAAAGTTTTGGAACCTCCTTTCATTTACTGAGGAAAAGATGTAATAGAAAGTAGACATTTCTAAGGGGAATGGATTAATTGAGGCCTTTTATGGAAATACAGATGGTCCATTTGACTTTTGTGGTGTTTTTTCAACTTCTGTGGTTCATCCTTCTTCATTTACATTCATTGTGATTGTGAAAACAGTGATAAAATGTTAGACTGATATCTAAAGTGCGAAGAAGTTCCATTTTTCCCTCACAGCAGTGTTAGAGGAGATAATTTAGCCAAAGTGTATAGCCCATGGCACCTGACTTGGATCAAATCTATGGTTTGGGACTGTAGTAACTAGAAGTTAATTCATTTTTCAAGCAAAGTAGCTATAACCAATTATTTAATTTCCAGCAGGTGATGAGGTAGAAACCCACACTGGCCTAGGGTGAAACTTTTAAGAACCTTCCCTATCCACCATGTTGGGCATGCCAGTTTTGTTTCCTCTTTCCTGGGAATGAGAGCTTTGGGAACCTTTGCCTGTTTTTGCCCTTTCTGCCTGAAAGATCCAGCAGCTTTTACAGACGGCCTGCTTCTTTCAGATGTCTCAGTAATGAAACAATCGCCATGTTCTGAGCTTCTGGGTGAAACTATTATTTTTTATTGTTTCATAAAAAACCTTTACTTAGATGTTTCTGTCCATGAGAGGTAGGTGAGATTGTGGGAAATTGCATTTTGGAGTGTTTGCTTTGGGTTTATATTGGATATGGGAAGGATCTACATTTTCCCTTAAGCTGTATTGCCTACATTGTTAAGGTGACATCGTCATGCTCATCTTGGGTAAGTTGGGCATTAACTTTGTTTCTCAGGTATCAACCACCCAACATTTGGGCCAAAGAGTTGTTTAGTAGAGTCATGAGTCAGAGAATCAGTTAAAAATGGACCAAGAAATCCCCAGGCAGTTTGCTGTTCCGTCTTGCTGTTCCATCTGTCTGCTTCACTTTGCTTCAGTCTGTGTAAGTGACCCATGTTCAGCCGTCAAAAGTTGACAGTTGCACTGGAGGATGGCCCAGATTCCTGCCCTTAAAGGTGCACTGGGCACAGAGCCATCCCTCACTATGGTTGACTTTAGCAATACCCTTTCCTCCGATGTTGTCTATTTCTCTTTTCCTTCCCTTTTGGTACTTTCTAACACATTCCCCTACTCCTCACCTCATCCTCCCTGCCCCCAAACAAACAAAACGTAGGCTTACTTTTAGAAGGTATTAGATTACTTTAGTAAGTGCCAGAAAGCTTTCCTCTCCTCATGGTGTGACTTAAAAGGAAGAAAAGCTTTACTGTCGTCAGTGACAACTTTTGTTCCTTCTTTGGAGGACAGCTGTTCATGTCTGAGCTGCCTTTTCTCTTGGGATGGGGATAAAATAGTTTTATTGTTATTTTCATACTTTGAGAGAATAGCTGGTGATCATGGGTTACCAGAAGCAAAGGCTCACTTTTGGTGAGTCTTGACAAAATTTTCCTAGACTTTCATTTATTTTTCATTTCAGTTTTTAAAATTGAATAGTGTTCCAGGCATTTTGCTAAAGGCTTGGATATATATTGGTGAACAAAATAGATTTGATCTCTGCTATCAGGGAGGTTTTAGTCCCAGTTTTGGGAAAGCTGGTGCTTTGGTTAGAAATTAGATTCTCTTCTCTCACTAAATTCTACCTTAGTGGATAGACTTCTTTCCTTCCCCTTGGGCCTTACCACCTGCGTTTCTTTAAATACTCCTCCTAGTCCTCGATGGTTGACTCTCTCTGAATCATGTGGGCAGCTGAAACTGCCATTCAAAAGCATGGTCAAGGGTGTTATATAAGAGAAGCTTTCTTCTCACCCACCAGTTCTATCCCCAGCGTTCTGTTCCAGCAGCCAAAAGTTGACATCCTTTGCCAGATGCAGAGCTTTTCCTTTAAGGATACTGTGTGCATTGCCAGGAGTTGAACTCTTCTCACCTCCAGGCCAGGCCGGTCCTCCCTCCACAAGTGCCTTCCAGTGCTGGTCTCCCTGGCCAGCTCTGCTGCCTTTTGTGGTATTGTGCCACGGAGCCTCTCTCCATAAGCTCCTGAAACTCCATCTGCTGTAATTTGCATAACAGTCAGTGGCCCAGTGAGCTCTTTTTCCTCCTGCTACCAGCACTGCTGGCATATGCAAGCTTCAGACAAGTTCTCTTGGTGAGTGAATCACCCTGGGATCTGTGAATTCCATGTGGAATTGGTTGGGGAAAGCAGCTTGCTGAAGACCTGCTGAGGTCAAGGAGGCCTTAGTCATTCACACATGATGCAATGCATCCATTTAAAGTATGCAGTTTGCTGGGTTTTGGGGTTTTTTTTTTAGCATAATCACAAGGTTGTGCAACCATCACTACATTCCAATTTTACACTATTTTGTGCCCCCCCCGGGAGAAATCCTGTACCCAATAGCGGTCATCCACTAACCCTCCTTCCAGCCCTAAGCAGCCACTAATCTACTGTCTATCACTGCCAATTTGTCTACTCTAGACCTTTCCTATAATGGAATCATACATCATAACATACCATTTTCAAAGTTTATCCACGTGTCAGTGTTTCATTCTTTATTATGACTGGCTAATATTCCATTATAGCTACACCACGTTTGGTTCATCCATTTCTCAATTGACAGACATTTGAGCTGTTTCCATGTTTGGGCTATTATGAATAATGCTGTTGTGAGCCTTCGGGTACAAGCTTTTGTGTGAACTATGTTTTTACTTGCGGGGGATATACCTAAGAGCGAAGGGTCTGGGTCTGATGGTAACTCTGTGTAACATTTGAGGAACTGCTGAGCCAGTTCCAAAGTGTCTGCACTATCTTACAGTCCCACCAGCAATGTTTGGGTATTCTAGTTTCTTCATATCCCTGCCAACAACACCTGTTGTCTTTTAAATGATCACTATCCTAGTGGGTGTGAAGTGGTATCTCATTGTGGTTTTGATTTGCATTTCCTAATGACGAATGGTGTTGAGCATCTTTTCATGTCCATTCAAGTCCTCTGCTCTTTTAAATTGGATTTAATCATTTTTTTGTTTGTTTTTATTGTTGAACTGACTATAAGAGTTCTTTATGTATTCTGAATACATATTTATCAGATATATGATTTAGAAATATTTTCTCCCATTCTGTGGATTGTCATTTTACTTTCTTAGTGGCATTGTTTGCAGCAAAAAAGTTTTTAAACTTGACGAAGTCCAAATTGATCTACCTTTTTTTTTTGGTCACTTGTGCCTCTGATCTCATTTCTAAGAAATCATTGCCTAACCCAAGGCCATAAAGGTTTACTCCTGTGTTTTCTTCTAAGGCTGTTATAGTTTTAGATCTTATGTTTAGATCTGTGGACCATTTTAAGTTAGTTTTTGTGTATGGTGTAAGGAAGGGTTCCAGCTTCGTTCTTGCATGTGGAGATCTGGTTATCCTAGCATCGTTTGTTGAAGACTGCTTTTTCCCCAGTTAACTATCTCTCCACCTTTGTTGAAGGGAAGCCTTACTCCTTTCATAATGGCTATGTTCTCATGTTCATTGTCCACTCAAATCTTCCTTTTCTTCCTTACAAGTCCCCTCTTCCAAATTACTCTGTGGCATAAAAGCTTTTGACTGGTGTAAGCTAGGTATTTACTACTTGAAGGACTGAGAGGAGATGAAAACCAATCTCGAGATGCCAAATAAAAGTGAAAGAAAGGAGCCTGTTCCCTTGCTGTGTGTGGAACCTCTGCAGTGCTGCCCACCCGGTTTGTTCATTGTTTTTGGTTAGTATGTGTGTCTTCTCTAAGCCACAGCCCACCCAAAAACCCCTGCAGGATCTCTTCTTACTAAAGCCTGTGTCTCTCGCTTAATAAAGGCCAAAGAGCCAGTTCCACTCTGCCTGAGAAGCTTATAACCTGTGTGGCTACTTTTGTGACATTTGTGACTGGAATTTTGAAGTATAGGAACCTCAAAATGAGCCTCTTCAAGAAGGGAAGGAAACAGTAGCACAATGTAAAGGGTACAGAGAGAAAGTCATTGCAGAACTTGAAGCATACTTACCAGCTTTGCTGCTTTGCGAAAGACTGCCACTGGCTTGGGACTTGCTTTGCCGGAATGTCCGGGTTCCTATTTGGAGAGTAGAATGTGTATTAGTCTGCTCAGGCTGTCACAAGAAAGTACCACAGACTAGGTGGCTCAGACAACACAAATGTCTTTTCTCACAGTTCTGGAGGCTTGAAGTCCCAGACCAAGGTCCCGCAGGGTCAGTTTGGTGAGAGCTCTCAGCCTGGCTACAGACAGCTGCTTCCTTGCTGTGTGCTCATGTGACACAGTGAGCTCTCTACTGTCTCTCTGTATAAGGACACCAATCTTACTGGATCCAGGGCCCCAGCCTTATGGCCTCATATGACCTGAATTAACTTTCGTGAGGGTTGGGCCTACCACGTACGACTCTGCAGGGACACAAGCATCAGTTCATAATAACCTGATGTGGACTTGGTAGGGATGTCCTAGCCCAGCCTGTCACAACCTCCTGCCCCGAAGGACTGCTCTCCCTGGTCTCTTCAGTTACCGTATTTCCTTACTCAGCCTCCTGTCCCACCACACTAGTCAGGGCAAGGAAGTCGTGTCCCTTGTGCAGCATTCATTTTCTTGAGGGTGGTGGATTGGATGGAATGTCTGGAGAGAGAATTAAACTTTTATTTTGTTCATCTGTCTTTGGACAGAAAGAAAAAAAACATTTCTTCTTTGCTGAAAGACTTAACTTTTATTTTATTTATTTTATTTGTCGCTTAGGCTGGAGTGCAGTAGCTCAATCATAGCTACCGCAACCTCGACCTGTGGGATTCAGGCGATCCTTCCACCTCAGCCTTCCAAGTAGCTGGGGCTACAGGCATGTGCCACTATGCCTGGCTAATTTTTTAATTTTATTATAGAGATGAGGTATCGCCATGTTGCCCAGACTGGTCTTGAACTCCTGGACTCAGGTGATCCTCTCACCTCATCCTCCCAAAGTACTGGGGTTACAGGTATGAGTCACTGTGCTTGTCCTGGAAGACTCATATTTTAGACTTTATCGCTGGTTAGTTGCTACTTGTCAGTTGAAATGGGAAAGAACTACTGTTGGGGAGCTCCTTCCCCAGTGCTTAGAAGAGACAGCAGCAAAGCCTTTGGAGGTGCAGTCAGTGGGAAGGAAGCCTGAAGGAGAGAGAGAAGACTCCTTCTGCCAGACATCTGGTTCCTTGTCATTTTCCTGCCAGTTGAGCCTGAGTCCTCTTCTCGGACTAGATGTGATATCGAGGTGTCATAATCTGGATGAGCTGGTCTTGCCTCCACACTTCCTGGGAGGGAGGGGCTGAGTCTTCAGTCACTGTAAAGTCTTCAGTCACTGACCACTCAGTTTGGGCTGACTGAGCTTGGTTTTAGCATTCTGCCATTTCAGGACAGATTTCCCTTTCTTTCTTTTTTTTTTTTTTTTGAGTTGGAGTCTCACTCTGTCACCCAGACTGGAGTGCAGTGACTCCTGGCCACCGCAGCCTCGACCTGCTGGTCTCCAGCGATCCTTCTGCCTTATCCTTCCAAGTAGCCAGAAGTACAGGTGCGCGCTACCACATCTGGCTAATTTTTGATTTATTATGAGGTCTCGCCAAGTTGCCCAGGCGGGTCTCAAGCCAGCGGGCTCAGGCGATCCACTCACCTCGGCCTCTCAAAGCAGATTTCCCTTTCAATAGTACAAAGTCCTGTCAACTTCAATGAACCGCCTCCAAGCTCTCTCTGAAATTCCTTTCTTAAGAACCTAGAGTCAGCCAGTGTCAGATGATTTTCCTTACTCCTTAGGCCTAAAGCCCTGAACCTGGCATCTCAGTGGCCTCAGGTTAGTACTTAGATTTTGCAGATAACAGTCCCAAAGAAACAGCCAGAAAAGTAAGTCAGGGGCATATACTGCCTTTGCGAGTAATGAATTAGAGATTACCAACTAGATTTAGACTATTCCACCTTCCTCAGGATTCCTGGTGAGAGACCTTAATCATCTGCTTAGATCTGAAGTTCTGAGATGAGAATGCCACAGGGCAGTTTGGAAGATGATTTAATCATTTCAAATATACATTTCTAGAGTAGAAAATCTGCATATCCTCACGATATCTTGGCCTAAACAGTATCAGCATATATGCCCTGCGATATTAAGAGCAGGCCATCGGCCGGGCTCAGTGGCTCAGCCTGTAATCCCAGCACTTTGGGAGACTGAGGCAAGTGAATTGCCTGAGCCCGAGGGTTCGAGACCAACCTGGGCAACCTGGCGAGACCTCGTCTCCACAATAAACTTTTTAAAAAAAAGAATTAGCCGGGCGTGGCAGCACGCATCTGTAGTTCTGGCTGCTTAGAAGGCTGAAATGGAAGGATCGCCAGAGCCCAGCAGGTCGACACTGTGTTGGCCGTCAACGTACCACTGTACTCCAGCCTGGGCAAAGGAGTGAGACTCCAATTAAAAAAAAAAAAGCAGGCCATCCACAGAACCAGTGGACCCCTGGCTGGTGTGATGGTGAGAAGGGAAGGAAACACCTGTCCTTTTTCAAGATAATACCTTCCAGGTTTCCTTTCTTCCCCTTACTCTGTCCCTTTCCATGCTTCCTCCTTCCCAGCCTGTTTTCCCTCTTCTCTTTTCTCCTTCTTTCTCCCTCCTCTTTGTTTTTTCTCTTCCTTGCTTACTTTCCTGATGAGAGAACTCCTCAGGTAGAAAGGGACAGAAATACAACATCCCCAGTGATTCCATGCCCAGGAATTATTTCACTGTCCAACCTCACTAGCTCCTCTGCATTGTTCTGGGGGCTGCTCTCTTTTCTCCAAGCCTAGGCAATAAAGAAAGGACCATAGTTCAACTGAGACAGAATTTTTTTTTCAAACATTTTTCTTTTTTTCAGTAGGAGTCTCATTCTGTCACCCAGGCTGGAGTGCAGTGGCATGCCCACGGCCACCACAGCCTCGACTTGCTGGGCTCAAGTGATTCTTCTACCTCAGACTTCATAGTAGCTGGAACCACAGATGCACGCCACCACGCCAGGCTAGTTTTTTTATTTATTGTAGAGATAAGGTCTCGCCAAGTTGCCCAGGCTGGTCTCGAACCCCTGGGCTCAAGCAATCCTCTTGCCTCTTCCTCCCAAAGTGTTGGGATTACAAGTGTGAGACACTGCACCTGGCCAAACATTTTTCAAAATACTTTGTCTCACAAATTTAAGGAACACCTGGGGGGGACAGGGGGATAAAACCTATAAAAGCATGAAATGGATACATTTACAGAGGCAGCTTATTTTTCTTAAGTTAACTGAGGTCTGTGGGTAGATTGATTTGACTACTGTAATTCCTTTCCTTCATTTCTGTTTTTCTTGGTTGTTAGACTCTGTGACACAGACTTTACTCTGCTTTGACTTTAAGTGGGTCCTGCTGCTGGGTTGGTCAGATTCTCAGTTCCTCTCTAAAACCTGCCCTGTCTTCTCATTGGGTTTAGACTCCTGGTTTTTCTTTCTGTGTATGGGCTGTGGGCATCCCTGCCAATATCCTTGCACCTCACCCTCTGAGTGAGAAAAATATTTGACCCCCACTTGCCCACAAAATTCTTTCTCTCCTTGGATTTAGACCAAGCCACAACCTTAACTTGCAGATATTATATCTGTGCCTTTTGGTAATCTCTGGAAAAATAAGTTATCAGAATTCTTCTCTTGTTCCTGATCCATTTTTTTCCTGTTTGATTTATTCATTTTTTGAATATTTATTGAGTACCACCTGTGTACTAAGCATTATGCTAGATGTTTGACATTGCTTTCTGGGTTTTAGATGATATTATTTGAATGCTATATACTTATATAACTTGTGTAAATATTACAAGGACCCTCTAAGATTTAATCCTCTTTCATCAAACATTTATTGTGTGTCTACAGTAGACTATTCCCAGGTGCTATGCTAGGTACTGAGGTAAGTATTATTATTTCTACTTTTTTCCTCTGGTGTGATACGTAGCTTGACAAAAATCAGTCAGAAGAACAAGTGATCGAATCATAATTCCAAACCATGATTTTTTGTTTTCAAGTTTTTGGCTTATACTCTTATTACCTGAATTAGTTTGTTTAAATGATTCTATTATTCTGTACTGTTAAGAAGCTGTAAAAGAAAATGTTGATTTGCCATGCTTTTTCATACATGGTTTTTTTTTGAGTTGGAGTCTCACTCTGTCGCCCAGACTGGAGTGCAGTGGCCGCTCCCGGCCACCGCAGCCTCGACCTGCTGGGCTCCGGCGATCCTTCCACCTCAGCCTTCCAAGTAGCCAGAATTACAGGAATGCGCTACCACGCCCAGCTGATTTTTTGTAGAGATGAGGTCTCGCTGCCCAGGCGGGTCTCGAACCCGCGGGCTCAGGCAATCCACTCACCTCAGCCTCCCAAAGGCGTAGGATTACAGGCTGAGCCACCAAGCCCGGCATACATGTTTTAATAAACTTTTTATTTTGGAATAATTTCAGATTTATAAAAAAAGTGCAAAGATAATTCACAGAGTTCCTGTGTGTCCTAAGCCTAGTTTCTCCTCATGTTACATCATCATGGTATATTTATGAACCCTAAGAAACTGGCATTAATACATTGCTACTAATAAACTCTATATTTTACTTAGATTTAATCAGTTTATCCATTTATGTCCACTTTCTGTTCTAACATCCAACCCAGAGCACCACACTGCATTTAGTTGTGGTGTCTCCCAGTGTCCTGTAATCAGCAACAACATCTCGAGTCTTTTTTCTCATGACCTTTACAGTCTTAAGGAATACTGGTCAGGTATCCTGTAGAATGTCTCCATTCTGGGTTGTCTGACATTTTTTTTGTGATTAGCCTGGGATTATGGGTTTTTAGAAGACTACAACAGAGGTAAAGCACCCTTCTCATCAGATCATATCAGGGGTTACATGATATCCACATGGTATCACTGGCAATGTTAGGCTTCATCATTTGGTTAAGGTAGTGTTTGCCAAGTTTCTTTACTGTAAAGGTACTGTTTTTCCTGTTTGCTACTCTATTCTTTGGCAATAAGTCACTAAATATAGCCTGTCCTTGGTGAGTGTGGGAATTTAACATAATTTCCTGTAGGGAGGAGTATCTACACATATTATTTGAAATTGCTCTGTAAGAAAGATCTGTCTTTTCTTCCCACTTATATCAGTATGGGCTAGTGTTAAGACATGATCTAAAACCTGTGTTCTTTCTGCTACACCAGGCAAGAAATGAAAAGGACCTATAAGGCCGGTCGCAGTGGCTCACGCCTATAATCCCAGCACTTTGGGAGGCCGAGGTGAGGGGATTGCCTGAGCCCACGGGTTTGAGACCCGCCTGGGCAACTTAGCAAGACCTCATCTCCACAATAAATCAAAAAATTAGCCGATTGTGGTGGCGCACACCTATAGTTCCGGCTACTTGAAAGGTTGAGCCAGCAGGATTGCCCAAACCCAGCAGGTTGAGGCTATGGTGGCCATGAGTGTGCCACTGCCCTCCAGCCTGGGTGACAGAATGAGGCTCCAATTCAAAAAAAAGAAAGAAAGAAAAGGGCCTATACCAAGGCATTGGTCTCAGGAAGATGTATTTATTTCAGATTTTGGAGATCTTTAAGAGGTAGATTTGGTAAGATTTGGTGACCTTGGATGTGAGCAAGTGATGGAGGGGGGAGTGTTTGAAAATGATGCTCAGATGTTGGTTTGAACAGCTGGAAATAAAACTTGGGTTTGAAACCATTTCCTCACAAGTGTGAAGGTTGCTCTGGGCTTTGTCGAAGCCCTGCCTCTCCAGAGACTGTATTAGCCACTTGTGGGCCCAGTTTACCGAGTGCTCTGTTCTGCCTAATCAGAGAAGACTGCTTTCACACCAGGGACCCCTAGTGGACAGCCCTCTGGGTTTTGAAGGAGTTGGTCTTTTTTGTTTGGTCAGTTCGTTTGCAGGGCAGAGCTGCTTGATTCTGTTCTCTGCCTAATACATTATTAAACCCTTCCTGTTTCAGAGCTGTCAGTTCACTCCCACTTGTGAAGTCCTCGTGTTCAGTAAGGGGACAGTTACCCTGTCGCAGTCATTCCCATGCTCTCCTACTCTAAGCCACAGGGCACTCAGTCCTTAATTGTAACAAATGTATCCTGTCTTCCATCTGGTACTATAGTAACGTTGTTTCTTCGTTTCAGAGCCATCATCAACCACTTTAACCCCAAAATTGAATCCTATGCTGCTGTGAATCACATATCCCAACTGTCGGAGGAGCAGGTAAGCCACTACCCTCCCCAGAGTGACCTAGTGGGTGGTTAGGATCAAGCAGTTGCCTCCTCCTGGTGGTGGGGGGATTCTGTGACTTGACTTCCGGCGGGGGTGGCAAGGGCCCGGCTGCTGAGAGGAATCAACATGGGATTGGCTGATAATACTGTAATAGAGTCATGCCTTCTGCCTTTGTGCCATCTGAAGGGTTTGCTTAATTGTATGGAAGATATGTAGGTGAGAATCTGGTGAACTGCTGTTTTAGAGTGGGTGTGATAAGGCATTTCTTCTTAATTTTAGCCAGAGAAGCCAGCCTGGTGGTGTATCCCGTAGTCCCAGCTACTCGTGAGACTGAGGTGGGAGGATAGCTTGAGGTCAGGAGGTTGAGGATGCAGTGAGCCGGGATTGTGCCACTGCACGCCAGCCTGGGCAGCAGAGTGAGATACTGACTCAAAAAAATTTTTTTTTTTTTTTTTTTTTAGTCAGAGAGTCATTTTGATTTTGAGAATTAGAAACGAATTAAATTGTCCGTTAGAAAATCCTGAGTTCAGCTTAGTTTGAAGCTCTTTGGCTCAGTAACACGTGAGCCCTCAGTGAGACAGATTTTCCTCAGTGACTGGGTCCCTTTGCCTTGAGTAGTCACTTCTGAGGAGGTTTTCTGTGGTATTTTCTGGGTTGGAGGTGCAGATAGCCTGGTGTGTTTGTTTTCCTTGAGTCTGGCCTGATTTCTCCTTCTCCCACTCTGCTTTGCATTACATAAAAGCACAGATGGGACGTTAGCATGGCATGGGTTTGAACTTGGTGCTTCAGAATGAGACTCTGGAGTTCTGTTTTTAAAGCGCAAGATAAGACATCCTATTCACACGACTCCCATTCCTCTGCACCCTGCTCCTCAAGCCAGTGAGAAGCCCCCAGGTGTGCTGCTCTCCCCCTCTCCCCAGTGCATCAGTCACCCCTCCTGGAGCGTCTCATTGGCACAGCAGCCAGCTCCGGCAGGACCATGTGTTCCGTTCACCCAGGGAGGCACCCAGAAAGCCTTTCTCCCAACAGACAAGCTTCTCAGTATTCCCACCAGCGGCTTTTCTCAGCCAGATGGAGAGGACTCTGTTAGCCCATCAGTTGTTCCCTTTGACATATTTGTTCTCTTTTGTGAGGCCAGCTGCGAGAATCCGCCCTTACATGTAAAACTGCTTTTATAAAGGACTTTCATGTTCTTTTTTCCTCTCTGCCTGTGGTGCAGTCCTGAATGCTGTTCTTTGATGCTGGTATCTGCAAGGTGCTTTGTGTTGCCACCTTTTTCCAGTTCAGATCCATTTTACTCTATCATGTTTATGCAAAATAATTCAACATCTTGAGTTTTGTACTGCGAGAGAAGTACCACAGTGAGCTCTGGTTAGTCTAAAAGCTTTAAAAAAAAAAAGATACATTTGCACTGTCAAGCACGTGCAGCATTCATCTCCAGCAGCTTGGGAAGGTCAAACTGAAATCTTTCTCCAGCAGTAGCAACCACAGACCAATAATAAAGATGCTCTCTGGCAATCTGGAAAAAGATGATTAGCAAGCACGTGTCCTCAGCCTCCTCCAACTTATTTCAAAGTTAAATGAAGTGGGGAAAGTGCCTCTCAATGGAGTCCACACGCTGGTGATGAGGCCGATGAGACGATGTCTTTAAGAGCAATAGCTCCTGACAAGAATGGGGAAAGGGTGGCAATTCCTAAGGCATATCATATGGTCAGTAATTAAGTATCCGCTGCTATAATGCAAGATGTGGTACTAGGTAGTGGGGGTCATGATGAATAATCTACGTGTAGATTGAATAATGTGAGTATAGATCCCTGCTCTCCTGGAGTTTTTTTGTATGCTCGTTACTTTCCTCCATCATGCTTGCTGGAGGGGTTGGGGAGTGTGATACTATTCTGGAACGCTTTTCAAAACTACCCTCAAAATAGTCTTCACTTCTCCGTCCTGACCAACTTTGAAGGGTGCTGAATGACGTGACAGCATTCCAGTGTACTTGGTTTATCCTCAGCACTCAGATTAGAGGTATTCACTACCTCCTTAATCTCCGGCATGTGTTAGAGCAGTTCTTCACTTAGGAACGCTAATGTTAATGTCACTTAACGTAAGTGTATTCACAGCTTTCCACAAAGCTAGCTCAGGATACAGTAGGGCCCCTGCAGTTGTTAGCAGCAGACTGAGGAGGAGAAAAAAGTCAAGAACTTAATCCTCCACAGATTCGAAAATACTCCTAAAATAAACTCTAAAGACCACAGATAGATAGGTGTTAACTGGAACTTGTAGCACTTAGTAAATTAGCAGATGAGACAGGGCTCTTTGCTAGAGCTGCTTGCTCAGTCTGCCATTTTCTTCTGGCAAGAGATTTGTGAATTCTTAGATTCTGATTACTCCAGCTACCATTCCAGCCTCTGTTTGGGGCATTTCAAGGTGATGCTTGTACATCCATTATCGCATATTAAACAAAACCAACCTTTCACACTGGGGTTTCTTTTCAAAAATCCAGAAGATAGATGACATTTTTCTGTTAATTCTCACTGGCTTCATGGAGGGCAGAGCCTCAATGTAACTGAATGGGCATGTATTTTCTAGCATAATAAACTGCATGTATTTTTATAGTGTATATGTAGATGTTATATTTGGGATTAATTGTGAAGTTTCTTCATTTTGACCACTTTGTGTGTGGGGGGGTAGAGTATACACAGCGTACAATTTACCATTTTCGCTATCTGTAAGTGTCCAGCTCAGTGACATTAAGTACATTCACGCTGTTGTACAACCATCACCACTACCCATCTCCAAAACTTTGTCATTATTCTATGCAGAAACCCTGTACCCATCAAACAATAGCTCCTCATTCCTCCTGCCCTCAGCCCTTGTGACCACTATCTATGAATTTGATTGTTCTAGGTACCTTAATGGAACCAATGGAACTTAATATTTGAACTTTTGTGCCTCACTTATTTCATTTAGCATCATGTATTCAAGGTCCATTCATGTAGCATTTATTAGAATTTTATTCCTTTTTAAGACTGAATAATATTCCATTGTATATATTCTATTTATGCATTTATCCATCAATGGACATTTGGGTTGTTTCCACCTTTTGGCTATTGTGAATAATGTTGCTGTTAAACATTGGTGTACAAATATGTGTTGGACTCCCTGCTCTCAATTTTTTTGTGTATATACTAAAAAGTAGATTTGCTAGATCATATGATAATTCTGTATTTAACATTCTGAGGAACTTCCAGACAATTTCTCAAAGTGGCCACACCATTTTTCATTCCAATTTCTCTACATCCTTGCCAACACTTGTTTTCTGTTTTGTTTCGTTTATGAATGGCCATCCTGGCCAGGCAAGGTGGCTCATGCCTGTAATCCTAGCACTTTGGGAAGCCAAGGCAGGAGGATTGCTTGAGCCCAGGAGTTCAAGAGCAGCCTGGGCAATATAGCAAGACTCTGTCTCTACAAAAAAATTAGCTGGGTGTGACGCATATCTGTAATCCCAGCTATTCAGGAGGCTGAGGCAGAAGGATTGCCTAAGCCCAGATGTTTGAGACTGCAGTGAGCCTTGATTGTACCACTGTACTCTAGCCTGGGCGACAGAATGAGACTCCAACTCGGGGGGGTGCCTAATGGATGTGAAGTAGTACTGTATCTGGTGGTTTTGATTTGCATTTCCCTAATGATATGTTGATATATTGAACATATTTTCATGTGCTTATTGGCCACTTGTATATCTTCTTTGGAAAAATGACCATTCAAGCCCTTTCCCCATTTTTAAATAAGATAGTTTTGTTGTTGTTCTTAGGAATTCTCTGCATGCTCTGAATATTAACTTCTCATTAGATATGTGATTTGCAAATATTTTCTCTGATTCTGTGGGTTGCCTTTTTTCACTCTGTTGATAGTATCCTTTTTGCATAAGACTTTTTTTTTTTTTTTTTTGAGTTGGAGTCTCACTCTGTCACCCAGGCTGGAGCACAGTGGCACACTCATGGCTGTCCTAGCACCGACCTGCTGGGTTCGGGCGATCCTTCTGGCTCAGCCTTCCAAGTAGCCAGAACTACAGGTGTGTGCTACTATGGCCGGCTAATTTTTGATTTATTGTAGAGACGAGCTCTCGCCATGTTGCCCTGGTAGGTCTCGAACCCATGGGCCTAGGCAATCCTCTCGCCTCAGCCTCCCAAAGTGCTGGGATTATAGGCTGAGCCACCGAGCCCAGCCTGCACAAACTTTTTGATGAAGTCCAGCTTGTCTATTTTGTTGTTGTTGCCTGCACTTTTGGTGCTATATTCATATCTGCCAAAGCCAGTGTCATGAAGCTTTTCTCCTGTTTTCTTTCAAGAGTTTACTTTTAGCTCTTATATTTAGGTCTTTAATACATTTTGAGTTAACTTTTGTATGTGGTATTAGGTAAGAACATTTTGACTTCTTTTTGTATTTGAAGATTATGAGGAAGATGCAACTTGCTTTTCCAAGAACGATGAAACTACCCCCAGTTTATTTCCTACTGGGTTTGGCTTGTTTCTAGTACATCTTTTAAAATTGTCCTTCAAAGCCACGCGTGGTGGCTCACAGCTATAATCCCAGCACTTTGGGAGGCTGAGGCAAGAGGATTGCCTGAGCCCAGGAGTTCAAGACCAGCCTGGGCAACTTGGTGAGACCTCGTCCCTACAATAAATCAAAACTTAGCCGGGCATGGTGGTGTGAACCTGTGGTTTCAGCTACTTGGAAGGCTGAGACGAAAGGATCACCTGAGCCCTGCAGGTCGAGGCTGCCGTGGTCATGAGCAGTATGCCACAGCACTCCAGCCTGGCCGACAGAGTGAGACTCTGACTCAAACAAAACAAAACGAATAAAATTGTCCTTCACAAGCCAGGCTCAGTGGCTCAGCCTGTAATCCTGCGCCTTTGGGAGGCTGAGGTGAGTGGATTGCCGGGTTCGAGACCCGCCTGGGCAACTTGGCGAGACCTCATCTCTACAATAAATCAAAAATGAGCCGGGCTTGGTAGCACTTGCCTGTAGTTCCAGCTACTTGGAATGCTGAGGCGGAAGGATCGCCGGAGCCCAGCAGGTTGAGGCTGCGGTGGCCGGGAGCGGCCGCTGCACTCCAGTCTGGGTGACAGAGTGAGACTCCGCCTCACAAAAAAAAAAAATTGTCCTTCAGGCCCCTTGCCCGCCCTCAAATAAGATTTAACTCCTTTCTCCGGAGTGGCTTGCTGACAAGCGTTTATCCTACCTTGATGTGTGATGGGGCCTAATGGGCAAGTCCATCTTTTTTTATAGTGTGGTAAAAGAAACGCATACCAACTGGGCTTGGTGGCTCAGCCTGTAATCCCAGCACTTTGGGAGACCGAGGCGAGTGGATTGCCTGAGCCTGCGGGTTCGAGACCCACCCGGACAACTTGGCGAGACTTCATCTCTACAATAAATCAGAAACTAGCCGGGTGTGGTAGTATACGCCTGTAGTTCCAGCTACTTGGAAGGCTGAGGCAGAAGGATCACCGGAGCCCAGCAGGTCGAGGCTGCGGTGGCCGGGAACGGCCACTGCACTCCAGTCTGGGCGACAGAGTGAGACTCCAACTCAAAAAAAAAAAAAGAAAAGAAACACATACCAAAACTTACTGTTTTAAAGTGTATGGTATAGTATACTTAAAAATGTCTCCATTGCTGTGCCGTAGATCTCCAGAACTTTTTTTTTTTGAGTCAGAGTTTCACTCTGTCACCCAGACTGAAGGGCAGTGGCACGCTCCCGTCCACTGCAGTCTCGACCTTCTGGGCTCCGGCAATCCTTCCGCCTCAGCTTTCCAAGTAGCTGGAACTACAGGCGTGCGCGACCATGCCCGGCTGGTTTCTGATTTACTTGTAGAGACTAAGTCTCGCCAAATTGCCTAGGCGGGTCTCAAACCCACAGGCTCAGGCAATCCACTCTCCTCGGCCTCCCAAAGTGCTGGGATAATAGGGGCGAGCCACTGCGCCTGGCTTCTTAACTTTTTCATCAGAATTGAAACTCTGTGTCCATTGAACAACACCTCCCCTTCCACAGCCCGTTTCCCTCTGCCCAGGCCCGTTTGTTTCCCTCTGCCCAGGCGACCACGAATCTACTTCTAAGAAGGAACAGATGTATCTTGACATTGTTGTTCCTTTCAACCAAGGGACCCAGGCGCTTGCTAAATATTTCTCTACATACTAATTTAGGAATTTTCTGGGAAGATCAGAAAGACATTCTGCTGGCATTCCCATATGTCATAAGACAATAGGACAGATTCCTACATTTTCAACATTAGGAGTTTTGATGGGGTTTTACCTCCCACCATTTCTTTAAGTTTCCTCTCACTAGGGATTTGGATTTTGGATTCAGAGGAGGCTTGTATAAGGTTGTTTATTATAACATGTGTTTTCCTTTTTTATGTGTGTGAGTCGGAGTCTCACTCTGTTACCCAGGCTAGGGTGCAGTGGCATGCTCACAGCCACCGCAGCCTCAACCTGCTGGGCTCAGGTGATCCTTCTGCCTCAGCCTTCCAAGTAGCTGGAACTACAGACATGTGCTACCACACCCAACTAATTTTTTGATATATTGTAGAGACAAAGTTTCACCAACTTGCCCAGACTGGTCTTGAACCCCTGGACTCAGGCAGTCTTCTCACATCAGCCTCCCAAAGTGCTGGAATTACAGGCTTGAGCCACTGTGCCTGGCTAGTTCTCACGGTTTTTGAAGGGTAACAGTCAGCTGTCCCAGGCCAGGCCTTGTGGCCCCTCCAGCTCCAGCACTAGTGCACACTGACTTGAGAAGGGTGACTAAGAAGGGCTGGGAAGCAGTGTGGCAGGAGGTGAATGTGGCTCACTTTCCCAGGGAATCGCCCGTTTTCCCTAGGGAAGCTTTGTCTCAAAGAGGGCAGTTGAGGCCTCTGAGCAGCCCACTCTGAGAACTCCTGTGATGTTTTCTCACCATCAAACCGGGCCGAACCGTCATGTAAGGCAGCCTTGCCAGAGACACATGCTGAATAGCTGAGATTTAAGGCTCCTACGATAGCCATAACTCAGTTTCCTGCACTTGGCATCTAGTTTCCCACAATAGCCTGAAGTCTTGCACTGCCTTTCTGTAGCCATGAGTGACGGTTGCTGTGGGAACGCTCGCTGGGTGTGAGCACGTGGCACATGCGTCGACCGTCTGACCCTGCCTTCTGTGCTGCCTTTGTGTCAATTCTGGCGTTTCTGTTGACTTGTTTGGCAGGGAAAGGTTTGGTATGAGTTGTTTGCTCACGGGATCCACTGCCACCAGAAAGACAGAGTCAGAGGGCAGCGGGGAAGGGGGCAGGGGCTCTACAAGCTGCTTGTCCTCAGTGCTCAACGTGAGGTTTTCCAGGGCATCCTGGGGAGGCGCCCACAAGAGGGTCGGCTGAGTGACCACGTGCTGCCAGGGTGACCACTCCCTAATGTGAGCTGGGAGCTAGGCTGCTCTTCCAGAGGCCCTAGACAAGGGAGGATGTATTTGGGCTTTAAAACAGACACAGACAGGTAAAAGGAAAGGAGCAGCTAGTCATATTGAGCTGGGCACTTTTCTATGGGCGGTTTATGTCATTCTTGTGTCAACTATTTGGGGCAGGTGTAATTATCATTTCATAAGTGAGGACACTAAAGAAACGGAGTGATTTGTTCAGGGTCGCGCAGCTGTTAGTGGTGAGGCCGGATGTGAACCTGGGTCTTTCTGACCCCAGTGGCCGAGCCTTTTCAGTTTATCAGGCTGGGGCCTCTGTGACCCCTGAGTCAATCAAATAATCTGAAGGAAAAGGTAAACCGGGATAGGAAGGTAGGGGAGAGCGAAGACAACAGGGCTTATTCCTGGAGGGCGGTGAAAGGTCCTGGGTTGGGAGGGGGCCGTTCAGTTAAAGGCAAAAGGTACTGCAGAGGGGTCTGGGGAGCTTGCCTGCCTCTGGGCAGAAACCAGAGTAGAAGCCGGGATCTGTGGCTCAGCCTGTAATCCCGTGCTTTGGAAGGCTGAGGTGAGTGGATGGCCTGAGTCCGTGGGTTCGAGACCCGCCTGGGCAACTTGGTGAGACCTCGTCTCTACAATAAATCAAAAAATTAGCTGGGCGTGGTAGCGTGCGCCTGTAGTTCCAGCCACTTAGAATGCTGAGGTGGAGGGATTGCCGGAGCCCAGCAGGTCGAGGTTTCAGCAGCCGGGAGCGGCCACTGCACTCCAGTCTGGGCAACAGAGTGAGACTCTAACTCAAAAAAAAAAAAAAAGAAACCGAGCTGGGCTCGGTGGCTCAGTCTGTAATCCTGTGCCTTTGGGAGACTGAGGTGAGTGGTTTGCCTGAGCCCACGGGTTTGAGACCTGCCTGGGTACAGCCGGGCGTGATAGTGCATGCCTGTAATTTCGGCTACTTGGAAGGCTGAGGCGGAAGGATTGCCGGAGCCCAGCAGGTCGAGGCTGCGGTGGCCGGGAGCGGCCACTGCATTCCAGTCTGGGCGACTGAGTGAGACTCCAACTCAAAAAAAAAAAAAAAAAGAAACTGGAGTAGAGGACCCTGGCACAGCATGACAACTTTATAAATGAGAGTGTCTCAGGAATGTCACTGTGACAAATAAAACCTTTTCTACACACCAAAGGGACATGGTGATTTTTTTTTTTCAATGTTGGATTTTTTTTATTTTTTAGAGACAAGGTCTTGCTCCATCCCCCAGCTCAAGCTTCGAACTCCTGGGCTGGATCCTCCCAAAGCACTGGGATTGCAGACGTGAGCCACTGTGCCCAGCTGAAAATGTTTTTATTTACTTATTTCAAGAGCTAATATATGGTTCAAAATCTAAAAGGTAGCACACTAAATTTTAATTAAAGTAATAGTTCCATTTAAAAAAAAGTTTAGGCTGGGCTCGGTGCCTCAGCCTGTAATCCCAGCACTTTGGGAGGCCGAGGTGAGTGGAT
>NW_007255811.1:28798-32534 GCF_000164805.1 Carlito syrichta | reverse complement strand
GAGCCCGCGGGTTCGAGACCTGCCTGGGCAACTTGGTGAGACTTCATCTCTACAATAAATCAAAAAATGAGCTGGGCGTGGTAGCATGCACCTGTAATTCCAGCTACTTGGAAGACTGAGGCGGAAGGATCGCCGGAGCCCAGCGGGTCGAGGCTATGGTGGCCAGGAATGGCCACTGTCTGGGTGACAGAGTGAGACTCCAACTCAAAAAAAAAACCAAAAAATTTAAAGTAATAGTTTAAAGTTATAATTCTATTTAAAAAAAAAAGTTTATCGAAATCAGTGTCCCACAGCCAAGCTGGGTGAATGCAGAAGTCACTGGCAGAGAAGAGCTGTCACTGTCAGCATTTTCTCCAACTGGGCTTGACTTTTGAAATGACCATCATGATAAACTTCTGATCTCCCTCAGTCAGGCAACTGAAGCTTCATTGGGAGTGCTTGGAAAGAGCCATGTTGGAGAGATAGGAACTTCAGTCGTCGGCAGCTTTTGAAGAGGTTGCAGGAGACAGCAGTCCCTGCTTTCTTGCTTTAAGCTGGCAAGGGTCCTTTCTCCCAGTTACTAGTTGAGAGAGTACAGGTAGGACTTCTCTCTTCAGTTCACTTTTTGGCCACCTCCTTTTTTCCAGTAGATCTTTGGGAAGTCTTTTTAATGTCCACTGCAACCTTTTTCCTGGCAAGTGACTCAGATCTCTAAGATTTGCTTGGAAGATCCAGCAGTCCCACTACTAAGTGCCTGCCCTAAGGAACAGAGGTCGTTACGTAACAAAAACACCTGTACCACATGTTCATTGCAGCACAGTTGACAATTCCAAAGATGTGGGATCAGCCTAAATGCCCATCAACCAATCAGTGGATAATAAAAACAAACAAACAAACAACAACAACAACAAAATATATATATATCTCTTCATATTCCATGGATTACCATGTGGCCGTCAAAAAGAGTGAAATCGTGTCCTTTGCAGCAACGTGGATAGAGCTAGAGATCATCATCCTAAGTAAACGGACTGAAAAATAGAAAGCCAAACACCACATGTTCTCACTCAAAGTGGGAGCTAAATGGTCACAAAGATAGAAGTGATAGACACTGAGGGCACTGATAAAGGGGGGTGGATTAGGATGCAGAAACCACCTGCAGGCCTCGATGTTCATTGTCTGGGGAATGGGCCACCTGAGACCCAATCCCCACCACCACACCATATGTCCACATAGCGAACATGCAGATGTACCTCCTGAATCTAAAATAAAAGGAAAGAAAAAAGAGGTACTTGGAAGAGGTTTGTTTGCTACTGTGGTAACAGCAGAAGCCGGAAGTGCCACTATCCACGCTCTTATCTCTGTTGTAAACTGTGTAATTAGAAATGTTTTTGCGAAGTATCGTAATAGCATTTTGATTTCTCGTAGTGCTCTTGCTTAAAGGATGTTGCAGTCTTAAAAAATGACCCACCCAGCTGGAAGGGAAACTGTGCGTAGCCCACACAAGGAATTTCTGCTAAGAGATTCTGTTAGGGAGGGCAAGATTAACAAGGTCTGGCAAGGAGGTGGAGACCCCATGTTGAATTGCCAGTGATAAGGAGCAGAGACAGTGTTTTATCTCATCCTTTCTGAGAAGTGGTATGTTTCCAAGGAAAGAAACCTCAGGTGGAAAGGGCAGATCCATCTGCCTCTTGGCTGGAGCTGGGCAGAGTGCAACATGCCACAGAGAAGGAGGAGCTCTGATGTGAATGTGTGATCCACATTTTTCTCAGCCACATAACCTTGGCTGCCGCTTAGTGGGATTGGCTGCCTTGCTTGTGCAAGATACAGATCTGGGTGTGTTGGATCTGTAATTAGTACAAAGAAAAGCTTCACAAGGGGTGTCTAGGGCTTCAACCAAATAAAGTCAGGGAGGTGGGGGTAATGGCCTGGGGAAATTGAAGTCACTATCACTACTCCTGTAACCAACTGATGGCCTCTCACTAATCACCCACTGTGAGATTCATTATCTGGTCCACCTTGCTGAAGTGCAGAGCCAGCCTGTCAGGTCAGTACATCTCAGGGCAGTGGAGAGCCCTTCTGTAGCAGGCTTGAAAGGCACGGACGGACTGGGAAAACCGGCCAGCTTAAGTCAGTTCTGCAGTTGGGTTTGTTCCTGAAGTACAGGAGGGATAAAAATTGAAAGGGGAAGAAAACCTTCTGTATATTTTATGCAGGATGGCTGTATAAGGGAAACAGTTGCTCTTTAAAAGATCATCTCTCTGTAGCCTAAAAGACTTATGTCCACCTGTGCAGTCAATGTTTCCAGACAACTGTATTGAGTGATGGTGCCTGGAGAGAGGTTCAGAGTATCTTGGGTAGAAAGTCACTGTAAGCACCCCTCATTGAATGGGGTCTGTGGTTTTGTTACAGGTTACTATTCTAGTTCCTATGCTGTTGGCTGTTTTCTTTTTTTCTTCTTTTTTTCCCCTCCAGCCACTTTGTGCCACTAAAGTATCCTGAAAACAATCCAAAGCAGTTCTTGCCTCCAAGGAAACCCTTGGGACCTGCTATGGTCTAAGGATCCTCTGCTTCTGAGCATCCTTAGTGCAGTAGGACTGGGAGTGGTTGCCTGGCGCACATTTCCCAGACTGCAGAAGGACAGAAGTACCTGTGTCAAGCCAGGAGCTGTGCAGACACGAAGCCCATGCGTGCCTTTGAGGATCTCACAGTACATGTTTCAAGATCATATTTTCTTGTTAGACCATCGCCGGTGCTCTCTCCTTAGACCTCTCTTGACTGAGGTATTTGGAGTGGTTGCAGCAGCCCCCCCAACCCTTTATAAGCCTCAGAAAGACAGGTGAACCTCTCTATTCTCACTGAACCCCTGGTGAAATACTATCTCATGGCAAATTCAGCTGTTGGCTGATGACCTTTGTTCAGAATGAATTTCCACAAGGAGAATCATGATCATGTAGTGTCTTTCATTTTTGCCTCAGTTTCATTAAAAAAAAAAAGGCAAAAGCAGAATGCCCATTAAGTCCTTAGTAATGGCAGGACCCTAGAAATCCCTGAGCTTAACAAATGATTGAGCTTGAAAGTCCAGGGAAGTACATCCACTCAGAAACCCTCATGTGACTAGTCCCCAGCTGATACTGTGGATTGCTACCTGGAGTTCATTAATTTGTCAGGGAGGTTTGTGATACTGTCCAGGGATGGAAGGGAAGAGCACAATGAGAAGAATCGCTGGCATTGCTGAAGTACTAGGAACTCCTAGCTTACAATTACTGATACATCAGTCTGAATCATTCTTATCCCAACACAAAATGGAATAATAAGACCAAAAAAGACATAAGCTTACTGCCCATGGCCATATGTCTTTTTTGAATAGTCCTGATTTACTGGACTTTTTCATTTAACTTTATTAAGTTATGATTAACATACAACAAAATATATTTATATAGCCATCATCATAATCAAGATGTAAAACATGGCTGGACGTGGTGGCTTAAGCCTGTAGTCCCAGCACTTTGGAAGGTGGGGGCAAGAAGATTGCCTGAGTCCAGGCATTCGAGACCAGCCTGGGCAACTTGGCAAGACCTTGTCTCTACAGTGAATCAAGTAATTAGCCGGGCATGTTGGCACATGCCTGTGGTTCCAGCTACTTGGAAGGCGGAGGCAGGATTGCCTGACCCCAGCAGGTCAAGGCTGTGGTGGCCATGAGCGTGCCACTGCACTCCAGCCCGGGCAAAAGAGTGAGACTCCAACTCCAAAAAAAAAA
>NW_007255811.1:26887-28778 GCF_000164805.1 Carlito syrichta | reverse complement strand
CCCAACCCCAAAAAAAAAAAAAAAAAAAAAAAGATGTAAAATATTTCCAGCACCTGAAAAAGTTGTACCACCCTGCAAGTCTGGGCCCTAGACAACTACTGATATGATTTCTTTCACTATAGATAGATTTGTCTTTTATAAAATTACACATAAACTCATTTAGTGTATATACTCTTGTATCTGGTTTCTTTCTGAGATTCTTACATATTGTGATATATGTTGGGTATTTACCCAAGAGAAATGAAAACATATGTATACTCAAAGACTTGTACACAAATGGTCATAGAAGCATTATTTATCGGTAGCCCAAAGCTAGAAACAACCTAAATATCTACCAGCAGTTGAATAGATAAACAAAATGTGAACTTTCCATACTATGGCATATTATTCAGTCATAAAAAGGAATTGCAGTAGTGATATGTGTTACAACATAGATGAACCTTGAAGACATTATGCTAAGTGAAAGAAGTCAGTCACAAAGGACCAAATACTATATAATTCCATTTATTTGACATATCCAGAATAGACAAATCTGTAGAGACAGAAAGAGGGTTAGTGGTTGCTTAGGCTAGGAGTGGGGAAAGACTGCTAATGGCCATAGGGTTTCTTTTGAGGTTCATGGAAATGATTAACTTTAGTTCATGGTGATAGTCGCACAGCTGTGTGAATACATAAAGCCATGGAATTGCACACCTTTTCACATGAATGAATTTTATGGTACATAAATTACATTTCAATTATGTTAAAAGAAAAAAGAAACTGTCAAACTGCTGTCAAAAGTGGTTGTACCATTTTTTATTCCAACTGACAATGTATGGAAGTTCCAACTAGTTTGTACCCTTCCACACTTGGAATGATGAGTCTTTTTAATTTTAGCCATTCCAGTGGGTGTACAGTATACTCATCACAACTCTTAGAAAGTTTTAGTTTTAATTTGCATGATGATGAGTGACATTGAGCAGTTTTCATGTGGCTATTATGCATCTTTTATTGTGAAGTGTCCGGATTGTTTACCTATGTTAAAAATTTGGTTTATGAGATTTCATATTTTTAAATTTAATTTTGTAGAAATAGGATCTCTCTGTGCTGCTGCCCAGGCTGGTCTCAAACTCCGGGCCTCAGGTGACCCTCCCACCTTGACCTCCCAAAGTGCTGGGGTTACAGGTGGGAGTCACTGCACCCAGCCAAGTTGTGTGTGTGTGTGTGTGTGTGTGTGTGTGTGTGTGTGTGTGTATTTTTTTGAGTTAGAGTCTCACTCTGACACCCAGGCTGGAGTGGAGTGGCATGCTCACAGCCACCGCAGCCTCGACCTGCAAGGATCAGGCAATGCTTCTGCCTCAGCCTTCCAAGTGACTGGAACCACAGGTGGTGCCATCACACCCAGCTAATTTTTTGATTTATTGTGGAGACAACGTCTCGCCATGTTGCTCAGGCTGGTCTCGAACTCCTGAGTTCAGGCAGTTCTTTCGCCTCTGCCTCCCAAAATGCTGGGATGACAGGCTTGAGCCACTGCACCCAGCTGTCTTTGTATATTTTTGATGCAGATTCCTTGTAATATACATATATATGAGGAGAGAGAGAGAGAGCGTGCGAATATTTTCTCCAGTGAGTAACTTGCCATTTTTTGGGTAACTTCTTAGTAATAACTTTCAAAGACCAGGCATTTTTATGAAGGTCAGTTTTGACTGAGATATCCATGAAGATTAATTTATTACTTTTTTAAAAGTTATGCATTTGCATTTTATTTAGTAAATCTTTGCCTATTCCTAGTTGCAAAAATTCTCACTGTATTTTCTTCTATCTTTTTTTGTTTGTTTGTTTGCTTTTTTTGAGTTGGAGTCTCACTCTGTCGCCCAGGCTGGAGTGCAGTGGCCGCTTCTGGCCACCACAG
>NW_007255811.1:22253-26705 GCF_000164805.1 Carlito syrichta | reverse complement strand
CAATCCACTCACCTCAGCCTCCCAAAGCGTGGGATTACAGGCTGAGCCACCAAGCCCGGCTTCTTCTATCGGTTTTATAGTTCTGGTTTTTACATTTAGCTCTATGATCCATTTCAAGTTAACTTTTTTTTTTTTAATTGAAGTCTCTCTGTCGCCCAGACTGGAGTGCAGTGGCCGCTCCCAGCCACCACAGCCTCGACCTGCTGGACTCAGGCGATCCTTCCGCCTCAGCCTTCCAAGTAGCCGGAACTACAGGCACGCGCTACCACGCCCAGCTAATTTTTTTTTATTGTAGAGATGAGGTCTCGTCAAGGTGCCCAGGCGGGTCTCGAACCCGCGGGCTCAGGCAATCCACTCATCTCAGCCTCCCCAAGCAAGGGATTACAGGCTGAGCCTCCGAGCCCGGCTTCAAGTTAACTTTTTCATATGTTGAGTGGTAAGAGTGAATGCTCATCCTCCCTCCCTCCAAATATCCATTTGTTCCATTGCCATTTGCTGTAAAGACTACTTTTTCCCTGTGAAATACTTTGGTATGTTGTTCAAAAAAAAATCAATTGAGCGTGTATGTATAGGTTCATTCTAGGCCATCAGTTTTATCATGGTCTATATGTCAAAATTTATGGCATAGAGACACTGTCTTAATTATTGTAAGTCTGTAACAAATCTTGAAATCAGGTACTAAAAGTCCTCTGTTATTCTTTTTAAAGTTTTTACTATTCTAGGTCCTTTGCATTTCCATATGAAGTATAAAAAAAAACCTTGCGAGTTTTTCCATTTTTAATTTATTGTAAAGACTGGGTTTTGCTATGTGCCCAGGCTGGTCCCAGACTCCTGGCCTTCAGTCCTCTCGCCTCAGCCTCCCAAAGTGCTAGGATTGCAGGTGTGAGCCACTGCACCTGGCCTGAAGTAGTGAGAATAGATATCCTTGCCAGATCTTAAAGAGAGGAAAGCCTTTGGATTTTTCTCCATTGAGTAGTAATTTAGCTGTGAGTTTTCATAGATTCCCTGTATCAGGCTGAGGAATTCCCTGCTATTCTGAATTTGCCGACAGGTTTTATTATGAATGGGTGTTGCATTTTGCCAGTGTCTTTCTGCATCTATTGAGGTGGTCATATGAATTTTCTCCTTTATTGTGTTAATATGGTGACTGATTTTTTTCATATTAATCCCACGTTATATTTTTTAGATAAACCCCTCTTGACATAATATAGTATCTTATATATTAGAGAATTTGAGCTGCTAATATTTTGTAAACTATTTTTGTATCATTGTTTATGAGGGATATTAGTTTATAGTTTTTTGTGATGTCTTTGTTTGGTTTTGATATTAGAGTAATGCTGGCCTTAAAAAATGAGTTGGGGAGTATTCCTTCCTCCTCTTGTTTTTAAAAAGAGTTTGTGTAGGATTGGTGTTATTTCTTGCTTAATGTTTAATAGCATTCACTAGCGAAACAATCTGGCTAGTTTTCTTTGTGAGAAGAATTTTATAGTCCACATTGTATTAGGAAAAATTTCAAACACAGTAAAGTTGAAAAAAATTATACGGTGATTACCCATATAACCTTCAACTAGATCCTGTCATTTACATTTTACCATACTTGCTTTATCACATATATGATCCATAGAATGAATTTCCATCCATCGATCCATCTTATTTTCTTACGCATTTCAAAGTAAGTTGCATAATCAGTATACTTCTATGGGAAGCATTTTAATTATTAGTTCAATGTCTTTAATAGATTTAGGAATAGTCAGATTTTCTACTTGTTCTTGATCCAGTTTTTTTTTTTTCTTTGAGTTAGAGTCTCACTCTGTCACCCAGACTGGAGTGCAATGGCCACTCCCGGCCACCGCAGCCTTGACATGCTGGGCTCCAGCGATCCTTCTGCCTCAGCCTTCCAAGTAGCTGGCACTACAGGTGCCACACCCGGCTAATTTTTTTGATTTATTGTAGAGATGAGGTCTCGCCAAGTTGCCCAGGCGGGTCTGGAACCCGTAGGCTCAGGCAATCCACTCACCTCAGCCTCCCAAAGCGCGGGATTATAGGCTGAGCCACCGAGCCCAGCTTTGATCCAGTTTTAGTAATTTATGTCTTCAAGGAACTTATTCATATATGTAGGTTGACTTTATTGGCATAAGTTGTCCATAAAATTTTCCCTTTTCCTTGAATGCCTGTGGGATGTATAGTGATGTCCTTTTACATTTATGATATGCGTAATATATGTCTTTTTTGTTTCTTATCAGTCTGGTTAGAGATGTATCAATTTTATTACTTTTTTCAAAGAATCAGCTTTTAGTTTGATTTTCTGTTATGTTTTATTTTATATGGTTATCTTTATTATTTCCTTCCTTATATTTGCTTTGGTTTAATTTGCTCTTTTTCTAATTTTGTAAGGTATAAATTAAGTCAGTGATTTTAGATCTATCTTCTTTTTTCTTTTTTTTGAGTCAGAGTCTCAATCTGTCACCCAGGATAGAGTGCATAGCACGCTCATAGCCACTGCAGCATTGACATGCTGGGCTCAGTCTTCCAAGTAACTGGAACTATAGACATGTACCACGATGCCCAGCTAATTTTTTGATTTATTGTAAAGACGAGTTCTCACCAAGTTGCTCGGGATGATCTCAAATCCCTGGGCTCAGGCAATCCTCTCACCTCTGCCTCCCAAACTGTTTTCATTTTCATTCAGTTCTATTAATACATATTTCTTCATTTCTCTTATAAGATTTAGAACTGTGTTGTTTCACTTCCATTATTTGGAGATTTTCAAAGATATATTTCTGTTATTAATTTCTTATTTAATTTCGTGGTGGTCAGAAAATATACTCAGTGCGGTTGTAGTCCTTTTACATGTATTGAAATTTGCTATATGGTCTATCTTACTGAATGTTCTATGTGCATTTGAAAAGAATGTGTTCTACTGTTGAACAGAGTTTTCTGCAAATACCTTTTCGAAGTCAAGTGGGCTAGGCGTAGTTAAATCTCTCACTTTATTGATTTTTCTGTCCACGGTTGACCCTTGAACAACATAGGGGCCAGGGGCACCAGTCTCCCCACACAGTTGAATATTCGTGTATAACTTCTGACTCTCCAAACACTGTTTTATTTTTTTTATTTTTGAGTCGGGGTCTCACTCTATTGCCCAGTCTAGAGTGCAGTGGCATGGTCACAGCTCACCACAGCCTTGACCTCCTGGGCTTCTGCCTTAGTCTCCTGAGTAGCTGGAACTTCAGGCATGTACCACCATGGCCTCCCTGTTTTTTTTTTTTGTTTTTTTTTTAAGAAATGAAGTCTTGTTGCCCGGGCGCATGCCACCACACCTGGCTAATTTTTAAAATTTTTTTGTCGAGACAAGGTCTTGCTGTGTTGCCCAGGTTGGTCTCAAACTCACAGGCTCAAGCAGTCTTCTTGCCTTTGCCTCCCAAAGTGCTGCGACTACAGGCGTGAGCCACCACTCCTAGCCCCCAAAACTTAATTATAAATAACCTACTGTTGATGGGGAGTCATACCGATAACATAAACAGTTGGGGGGGGAAACACTGTTGATTAACACATTATTGTGTATATGTCCTATATACTGTATCTTACAATAAAGTAAGCTAGAGAAAAGGAAATGCTATTCAGAAAATCTTAAGAAAAAATATATCTATTCATTAAGCAGGAGTGAGTCATCATAAAGGTCTTCATCCTCCTCATCTTCACATTGAGGAGGTGAAAAGGAGGGGAGGGATTGGTCTTGCTGTCTCGGGGTGGCAGAGACAAAAGAGGGATCGAGGTAGAAGGGGAGGCAGGAGAGCTTTAAGGAAATACTTGACAGTTTCTGTCTGACATTTTGCCTTTTTCATTTCTCTAGAACTATTGCTGTCGGTACCAATCCTTTTTTCCCCCATTTGCTTTCGTTTCGGAACCTGTATCACAGAATGGTTCATGTCCTAAAAGAAGTCAAAAGCAGCTTTGAATAACTGTAACCCTTCTGCCAGAGTGACAAATAGCAGTCTGTTTTCCGGCACGGCTTCTTTTACGTTTGTCCTTACTGTGTGGCACTGGTTGGGAAGCACTCATCCCCCTTACATCATGTGAATTCCTATGGTGTGGTGTCTGTTAGCTCTTGGATTCCTCCAAGGTCCATATCTTGAAACCCTTCACTTCCCCCACCTTTTTATGCTGTTTCCACAATCTCTCTCTTGATGTCCTTGATTGTTGTAAATCCCATGAAGTTGTGGGTACAGTTTTCTCCAACAGAAATTGATTGTTTTAGGACTGATGACTTTTTCTGTCACAACAGTGGCATCTTCAATAGCGTAACCCTTCCAGATTTTCATGAGGTTCTCTCCATCAGAATTCTTTTTTTTTTTTATAATCAATATTTTTTATTATGATTTTGTGGGGTATAGTTAAGGGTTAGGTGTACAATTACGTTCCATTCAGGCACCCTGTTGATAAGAGGTGTTT
>NW_007255811.1:19967-22233 GCF_000164805.1 Carlito syrichta | reverse complement strand
GGCTGCGGTGGCTGGGAGCGGCCACTGCACTCCAGTCTGGATGACAGAGTGAGACTCCAACTCAAAAAAAAAAAGGCAATCCCTTACTGGAGGTAGTTTCTGACTTGGGGACAAAGCACTGATGGAATCAATCCACAAAAATGGCTCTTGTTATCCAGGTCTTCTTGCTATACCAGAAAACAAATTTGACAAAAGACTGGCAGCTGGTGTTTATCTTTTCCCTTCAAGGCTCAGAGGTTAGCAGGTTTATAACTTAGGGCAGTCCTGTTCATAAATCCAACTGCATTTGCACAAAACAGTAGACTTGTCCTATCCCTTCCTGCCTTAATCCTAGTGGTCAATTTTCTTCCTTACTAATAAATGTCCTTTGTGGCAGTTTTTTCAGAATAGGGTACTTTTGTCTTCATTAAAAACCTGTTCAGGAAAACAGCCTTTCTCCTTAATGATTTTTTTCTTTTCTTTTCTTTCCTTCCTTCCTTTTGTAAATTCAGCTTAAACTTTTTTTTTGAAAGCAGGATTGGCCGGGCTCGGTGGCTCATCCTGTAATCCCGTGCTTTGGGAGGCCGAGGTGAGTTAATTGCCTGAGTCCGCAGGTTCAAGATCTGCCTGGGCAACTTGGAGAGACCTCATCTCTACAATAAATCAAAAAAATTAACCAGGCGTGGTAGCACGCGTCTGTAGTTTCAGCTACTTGGAAGGCTGAGGCGGAAGGATCGCCGGAGCCCAGCAGGTTGAGGCTGCAGTGGCTGGGAGCGGCCACTGCACTCCAGTCTGGGTAGCAGAGTGAGACTCCAACTCAAAAAAAAAAAAAAAGAAAAGAAAGAAAGAAAGCAGGATTTATTGAGAGGACAGAAAAGCTTCCACAGTGGGAGGGGACTCGAAAGGGTTGCCCCAGCATAAACTTTATTCTACTAAAAATCTGGTAATTTTAAATACAGTTAAAATAATCACTGTCATTTGTTCTTGAATAATGTTTAATTAATTCAAGTCAAAGAAAATAAACTTTCCCTTAAATAATCAGTCCCTTTTGCATATTTAAATTTCTTTAAATTTCTTTAGCATTTCTATAAATGTTTTTATATACAGGATTTTTAAATTTTATTTATTATGTTTGAGGTGTCCTTTCCTTTTTTTTTTTTGAGTTGGAGTCTCACTGTGTCACTCAGACTGGAGTGCAGTGGCCGCTCCAGGCCACCGCAGCCTCGACCTGCTGGGCTCCGGTGATCCTTCCACCTCAGCCTTCCAAGTAGCTGGAAATACAGGCACGCGCTACCACACCCAGGTAATTTTTGGGTTTATTGTAGAGATGAGGTCTCGCCGAGTTGTCCAGGTGGGTCTCGTACCTGCAGGCTCAGTCAGTCCACTCACCTCGGCCTCCCAAAGTGCTGGGATTACAGGCTGAGCCATCGAGCCTGGCCTCTTTCTCTTTTTTTAATTTTAGAATCATGGGGTACATGGGAGGATTAGATACATAGGTCTGTTGCAAGGGCAGGGTTTGGGCTTCTGATGAGCCCACTCAGGTCCCCACCAGCGGTGGGCATGGTACCCAGTGTGGTTTTGTATCCCTTATCCCTTCCTTCCCTTATCCCGCCTCCCTCCCTCCTTTAGCAGTGCCCAGTGTCTGCTGTTTAGGAGTGAGAACATGCAGTATTCAGTTTTTTATTTCTGTGATAGTTCACTTAGAATGATGATCTCCAGCTGCATCCATGTTGCTGCAAAGGACATGATTTCATTCTTTTTTATGGCTACATAGTGTTCCATAGTGTATATGCACCAGTTTTTTTAAATCCAGTCCACTGTCATTGGGCATCTAGGTTGGTTCCATGTTTTTGCTATTGTGAATAGTGCTGCAATAAACATATGAATATTGGTGTTTTATTGATAGAACAACTTATGCTTCTTTGGTTATATTCTCAGAAGTGGAATTCTGGGTCAAATGGTAACTCTATTTTTAGTCATTTAAGAAATCTCAGCCAGGCTCGGTGACTCAGCCTGTAATCCCAGCACTTTGGGAGGCCGAGGTGAGAGGATTACCTGAGCCCAGTGTTTTGAGAGCAGCCTGGGCAACTTGATGAGAACTCGTCTCTATAATAAATCAAAAAATTAGCTGGGCATGGTGGCACATGCCTGTGGTTCCAGCTACTAAAAAGGCTGAGGTGAGAGGATCACCTGAACCCAGCAGGTCAAGGCTGTGGTGGTCGTGAGCATGCCATTGCACTCTAGTCTGAGCGAGAGTGAGACTCTGACTCCAAAAAAAAAAAAAAAA
>NW_007255811.1:0-19813 GCF_000164805.1 Carlito syrichta | reverse complement strand
CCCAGCAGGTTGAGGGCTGCGGTGGCCGGGAGCGGCCACTGCACTCCAGTCTGGGTGACAGAGTGAGACTCCAACTCAAAAAATAAAAAATAAAAAAATAAATCTCCAAACTACTTTCCACAGGGCTTGAATTAGCTTACACACCTACCAAAAGTGTACAGCATTCAGCTTTTCTCTGCACCCTCACCAGCATATCAGCCATTCTGACCAGTATGAAATGGCATTTCTCTGATGGTTAGCGACATCTGGGAACACATCTACTGCCTCTTGGTCAGTAGAATCTGCTTCTCCTGTTCTCTTGACATTTTCTAAAGTCAAACCTCTTTCTAAAATTATCTAGCCATTTTTTTGTGGATATTAAATTCTCCAACTTTGGATCCTTCACCTTTCTTTTGTTTTAGTTGACTTATAATTACTTTGCTTTTTCTCTAATCATATTAGAATCTTTGGGAATCCCTTTCTTATAGCAATCTTGCACCCAAATAAATGCTGTGTTCTTTCTTTTTTTTGGAGTCTCACTCTGTCACCCATACTGGAGTGCAGCAGCATGCTCACGGCCACCCCAGTGTCGACCTGCTGGACTTAGGCGATCCTTCCACCTCTGCCTTCCAAGTAGCTGGAACTACAGGTGCGTGCTACCACACCTGGCTAATTTTTTTTTAATTGTAGAGACAAGATCTCACCATGTTGCCCAGGTTGGTCTCGAACCCACAGGCTCAGGCAGTTCTCTTGCCTCAGCCTCCCAAAGTGCTGGGATTACAGGCTTGAGCCACCGCGCCCAGCCAATGCTGCATTTTAAATAAGACAAAACGATATTTCACGAAAAGTACAAAGTTTTCATGCCTTCTGTTGTAGCTGCAACAACAGCATCACGAGTTTCCTTTTCTTTTCTTACAACCATCCTTTTGTTGGATTCATTTGTCTTTAAATGGCAGGTAACCAGAGCTGCAGACCTCAGTCTATGGTACAGATCAAGCAACTCAACTCTTTCTTGCAATGCCATGACTCTTCTGTGCTTCTTGGGAGCTCTTGCAGCATCATGAGTGGTGTTTCTTATGTATTGCATGTGTTATTCAAGGTTTACGCTATTTCACTAACCACAATGAAAAATTCATGAGAACTGTTAGAGGTCACTTTTTACTGCAATACGCAATTTATTAGAGAGACTGTTCACATAGAGATGATTAGCATCACACAGCATTCTAAGTGAATGCTCACAGCGCTTGAGCTCACCATAATAGCAACAGGAGGGGGCTGTGAAGTTAGTACAGAGTTAATTTCATGTGGTTAGGGTTTAACATACCGTCTTCATGTTAGTTTACGTTTCTCTCAACTGTGAATGGTGCCATGTTCTGTCTGTGTTTATGTGCTTAAATTTTGATAAATTTTAACTTTTTTCTACAGCCATACCATCCTGCATGTACCCAATCTCATCTGATAAATTTTAACTTTTTATAATAGATTTATGTATATTTTATGGTAGTAAATGATAGAATAGTATCTACATACATTTTATGCATTCGCTATAGCCTTTTAAAAATTTTTTCAACATTTCTAGGCAACGCAGTTTGCGAGACCTTTCAAGTTATTGCAAATCTCCAGAAATGTTTCCAATATATTTTTTTAAATTTGCATATACATGGACCTACAAAGTTCAAACCCATGTTGTTGGTTTTTTGTTTTGTTTTATTTTGTTTTGAGTCAGAGTCTCACTCTGTTGTCCAGGCTGGAGTGCAGTGCATACTCACGGCCACCACAGCCTCGATCTGCTGCGCTCAGGTGATCCTTCCCCCTCAGCATTCCAAGTAGCTACAACTATAGGTGTGCACTACCACGCCCAGCTAATTTTTTGATTTATTGTAGAGACGAGGTCTCACCAAATTGCACAGACTGGTCTCAAATCCCTGAGTTTAGGCAATCCTCTCACCTCAGCCTCCCAGAGTGCTGGGATTATAGGCTTGAGCCACCATGCGTGGCCAAAATAACTTTTTTTTTTTTTAATTGGGGTCTCACTCTGTCGCCCAGACTGGAGTGCAGTGGCCGTTTCCGGCCACCGCAGCCTTGACCTGCTGGGCTCCGGCGATCCTTCCGCCTCAGCCTTCCAAGTAGCTGGAACTACAGGCGTGCACTACCATGCCTGGCTGATTTTTTATTTGTTGTAGAGATGAGGTCTCGCCAAGTTGTCCAGGCGGGTCATGAACCCGTGGGCTCAGGCAATCTATTCACTTCAGCCTCCCAAAGCGTGGGATTACAGGTTGAGCCGCCGAGCCCGTTTCAAAATAACTTTTTTTTTTTTTGAGTTGGAGTCTTACTCTGTCGCCCAGACTGGAGTGCAGTGGCTGCTCCCAGCCACTGCAGCCTCGACCTGCTGGGCTCCGGCTATCCTTCTACCTCAGCCTTCCAAGTAGCTGGAACTACAGGCACGCGCTACCACACCTGACTAATTTTTTGATTTATTGTAGCGATGAGGTCTCACCAAGTTGCCCAGGCGGGTCACGAACCCACGGGCTCAGGCTGTCTGTCCACTCACCTCAGCCTCCCATGGCGTGGGATTACAGGCAGAGCCACCGAGCCCGGCTTCAAAATAACTTTTAACAGCTCTTGTAGTACAGGACTTTTGGCAACACATTTTCTCAGATTATTTCTGAGAAATAATTCTCATTTCTAAAGGACGTTTTGGTCAGCTATAGAATTCTAAGTTAACAGTATTTTTTCTTTCAGCACAGGTAATATTACATTGTCTTCTTGCTTAAATAATTTCTGACAAAAAGTGTGATTTTTTTTTTTTTTTTAAGAAATAGTCTCTGCCAGGCTCGATGGCTCAGCCTATAATCCCAGCACTTTGGGAGGCCAGGGTGAGAGGATTGCCTGAGCCCATGGGTTCGAGAGCTGTCCAGGCAACTTGGTGAGACCTCGTCTCTACAATAAATCAAAAATTAGCTGTGCACGGTAGCGCACACCTATAGGTCCGGCTACTTGGAAGGTTGAGACGGACGGATCGCCGGAGTCCAGCAGATTGAGGCTGCGGTGGCAGGGAGTGTGCCACTGCACTCCAGTCTGGGCGACAGAGTGAGACTCCAACTCAAAAAAAAAAAAGAAGTAGTCTCGCCCTGTTGCCCAGGCCGGAGTGCAGTAGCATACTCATGGCCACTGCGGCCGTGACCTGCTGGGCTCAGGTGATCCTTCTGCCTCAGCCTTGCAAGTAGCTGCAACTACAGACACATACCACCACACCTGGCTAGTTTTTGTGATTTATTGTAGAGACGAGGTCTCACCAAGTTGCCCAGTCTGGTTTGAGACCCCCAGGCTCAGGCAGTCTTCTCTCTTCAGCCTCCCAAAGTGCTGGGGTGATAGGCTTGAGCCACCATGCCCAGCCTGAAATCATCTGTTTTTGTTTTTGTTTTTTTTTTTGAGTCAGAATCTCCTTCTGTCACCCAGGCTGGAGTGCTGTGGCACACTCGTGGCCACTGCAGCCTTGACCTGGTGGACTCAGGTGATCCTTTTGCCTCAGCTTTCCAAGTAGCCAGAACTACAGGTATGCACCACCACACCAGCTAATTTTTTGATATGTTGTAGAGACAAAGTCTCACCAAGTTGCCCAGGCTCGTCCTGAATTCCTGGGCTCAGGCAATCTTATCACCTCCACCTCCCAAAGTGCTGGGATTACAGGCTTGAGCCACTGCACCTGGCCAAAATGCGTATCCATATCTTTGTTCCTTTGTATGTTATATGTCCTTTTTTCTCTAGTTGCTTTTAACATTCTATTTTTTTTTTTTTGAGTCAGAGTCTCATTCTAGAGTGTAGTGGCATGCTTACAACCACTGCAGCCTCAACCTGCTGAGCTCAGGCCATCCTTCCACCTATGCCTTCAAAGTAGAGCTGGAACTACAGGCGTGCATCACCTCACCCAACCTATTTTTTTTTTTTTTTTTTAGTTGGAGTCTCACTCAGTTGCCCAGACTGGAGTGCAGTGGCCGCTCCCAGCCACTGCAGACTCTACCTGCTAGGCTCTAGCAATCCTTCCCCCTCAGCCTTCCAAGTAGCTGGAACTACAGGTGCGCGCTACCACACCCGGCTAATTTTTTTGATTTTTATTGTAGAGATGAGGTCTCGCCAAGTTGCCCAGGTGGGTCTAGAACCTGCCGGCTCAGACAGTTCACTCACCTTGGCCTCCCAAAGTGCGGGATTACAGGCTGAGCCACCAATCCCGGCCCACCCAGCTTATTTTTTGATTTATTGTACAGATGAGGTCTTGCCATATTGCCCAGGCTGGTCTCGAACCCCTGAGCTCAAGCAACCCTCTCACCTCGGCCTCCCAAGGTGCTGGGATTATAGGCTTGAGCCACTCTGCCTGGCTTTTTGGCAACTTTATTATGATGTGCCTTATATCTACCATTTTCTCTTTATTGCATTAATGAATTTTTAGAATAAGAGCTCTTTAAATGTCCTTATTATTCATTTCATCATCTCATTTGTGAGTCTATTTCTATTGACTGGTGTTTTTCTTGGTAATAGGCCACATTTTTCTACTTCCTGACATGTGTCTGGTGATTTTTTTTGTGTGTGTCCAATTCTCACTCTGTCATCCAGGCTGGAGTACAGTGGCATGCTCACGACCACCACAGCCTTGACCAGCTGGGCTCAGGTGATCCTTCTGCCTTCAGCCTTCCAAGTAGCTGAAACTACAGGTGTATGCCATCACACATGGCTAGTTGTTTTTGATTTATTGTAGAGATGAGGTCTTGCCAAGTTGTCCAGGCTGGTCTTGAACCCGTAGGCTCAGGCAATCCTCTCACCTAGGCCTCCCAAAGTGCTGGAATTATAGGCATGAGCCACCATGCCCGGCCTGTCTGGTGATTTTCATTGGATACTGGGCATTGTGATTGTTACGTAGTTGAGTGCTAGATTTTACTGTCTTTCTTTAAGTTGTGTTGGACTTTATTCAGGAAGGCAGGTAAATTATTTGTGAAGAATCATGATCCTTTTGACATATTTTTAAAACCTTAATTTGGGTAGTTTTAGAGTAGCTTTCAGTGCTAGTTTAGTGCCACTGCTAAGGTGTCTGGCATCTCTTTTTTCAGCAAGTACTCTCCATTCTGGTTAGTCAGAATTCAAACACTTCCCAGTCTTTTGTGAGTTCTGAGGATTGTTCAGCTTACAGATCTTGTCATTTTTGTCTGACCTGATTGAGTCAGATCCTACACATGCAGTCCTTACTATTAAGCAAGAGATTTAATGGGGCCACTGCAAATTTCAGAAGCTCTTTCTCTGCCCGGCTTCCTCTTCTCTAACATTCTGCCCTGCCAACTCCAGTGTGTCTCCTTAGCCCAGCAAGACCTTTAAGCTCTCCTTTTTTCTTTCTCTTGATTCCTGTCCTTCATTACCTGTTATCCAATGTCTGAAAAGAGTTGTTTCTGCCGGGCATGGTGGCGCATGCTTATAATCTCAGTACTTTGGGAGGCTGAGGTGGGAGGATCACTTGGGGCCAGGAGTTCGAGACCAGCCTGGGTAATGTAGCAAGACCATATCTGTATTAAAAAGAAAAGAATTGTTTCTTTCCTAGTTCTCAGTTACTCTATCATGACTGCAAATAGAATCCTGAAGCACGTTAAAATATTACAGTATATCCTGAGTTACCCAGCTGAATTTTTAAAATTTCACACATTTTTCAGAGAACCTTCCTGTACATTAACTATTCATATATATTGTCTCCTCCTACTTCTTTCTCTTTCTTCTTCCTCTTTTTTCAGTTACTATAGAGAAAAATCTTGAATGGATATTGAAAATGGTATAAATAGTGAGCATTATTATATCCTTTCCAAGATAATTCACTAAAAGATATCTATTCCATTTCCCTATTTTTTTTCCTTCTATTATTGGGCCTTGGTCAGCCTTAATACTGACCATTTATGAAGGCTCAACCCTCAAATTTCTCAAAACAGCAAAGGTCTTTGATATTTTACCCTTCTGTCTGCTTGGTCACTATGCCCCTTTCAAGCCCTCTTTCTGACCATGAACCAAGCTTTGTCCTGTATAAGAGAAGGATAAGCAGAGAGCGTCTGCAGGAAGCTAGCAATCTGCTCTGGGTAGGAGTTAGCCTTGGAGCTCATGAATCTCATTGTTTCTTCTCTTCGTCTTCTGAGAAACAAAGCTTTTCGTTGCTATGTGCAAACAAGTGCTAAGAATAACTTAGCAAGTCTTTGAACTTGACTGCTCAAAGGTCACCATGTGTGTCTGCTTAAATTGTTTTGGACTGTTATCTAATGAGTACACTGCATAGTGAGCGGAATTTATGCAGTTGAAATTCATCACTAAGCTGAACACACCTCAGAAGGACATTTCAGAATGGATCAAACCTGATTTCTGAGAAACTGCAACTGTAGCTTGTGTATTTTGAAAGTAAAGTGATAACCTTTCCCACCCTTTTCATCTTCTGCCCATCCTTTGTACCGGAGTTCTTTTTTCAGTGTCAGGGCTGAGCATGAAGGATCTGCCCTTCAGGTGGTGAGCCATGACGAAGCCTAAGCCATCAGTGCCAGAGTCACAAACGTGTCCAAACTAGTGGTCCCCCACAGCTGCTGTCTCAGGGGTCCCGTTACACTAGTGGAAAATGTTGCATCCAGAATCAGCTACCACACTGCATTGGTTCTGTGCCAATTAAAAAGAAGAGCCGACTACTACAGTAATGTAAAGTGGAGGAACTGGTAGACAAATGGGAGGAGACCTTGGATTCCTTCCTTTTCCCTGTCTTGAAAGTGTGATACCGTCTTGGCCTAGCCAGCTGCCTGTTAGCTGGCCAGTTAGCAACTGGCTCCACACCACACGTAGTGCTACTGGCTCAGCCCTCTGTGTGCTTCCATCTTGGGTGTGCCTGTCGATGGTGGTTTACCTTGATTCCCCAATTTGCTTGTTAGCTCTGTAAAGGCAGTACTTGGCTCTGAGGACTTTAGAGGTCTATCAGAGTGCTAAGAACAGTGCTGAGTGTACTGTCAGGGTCTCACCCTAATTGTACCATGTGACCTTGATGAGAGATTCCTTTTTTGTTTGTTTGGGCTTGTGTTACTAAATGAGTCCACAAACATGTTGACTGTTCACTGTTAGGACTCTGTTAGGCATTGTGAAAAATCTGTAACACCGGGTCTCCTTCAGGGTGCTAAGCATCTAGCTATGACAAATTTCAATGAGGAAATCAGTAGTAATGACGTGTTTGTTTCTCGAGGAGAAGGCCTGCCGCTCTGCCTGCCTACACTTGTCTATGCACAAACCCTAAAGCAGTATATTCTTTCCTTCACTGGGAAGCCTGTAGAATGCAGATGTCTTCCAGGAAGGTTGGGGAGGATGGGGGAAATTTTCTTATTTAAGGCTGGAGTTGGAAGGGGAGCTATGGAAATAGGTCAGTTCTCCCAATTTCAGGCCCTAAAAAAACAGTTATTCATAGGGCCATATCAAAGTGAAAGAAAACAGTAATAGCTGCAGATTAAGCACCTTCTGTGTGTCAAGCATAGAGAACTTTATATACATTGTCTTGTTTAGTCCTCAGAGCCAGTTCTATGTGATGAAATTATTATCATTCCCATTGTAAAGATGAGGAAACTGAGGCTCACTCAGCTCCCCCCTGCTAAGCGATGAGACAGGATGAGTCAAGGAAGGCTGACTCTAGAGCCATATCTTTCTTTTTTTGAGTCAGAGTCTCACTCTGTCGCCCAGGCTGGAGTGCAGTGGCATGCTTGCAGCCTCGACCTGCTGGACTCAGGTGATTCTTCCACCTCAGCCTTCCAAGTAGCTGAAACCACAGGCTGGTCTCGAACCCCTGGGCTCAGGCAGTCCTCTTGCCTCTGCCTCCCAAAGTGCTAGGGTGACAGGTGTGAGCCACCGTGCCCGGCTTAGAGCCATATCTTAGCCATAGTGCTGTCTTGAATATTACTAGCCACTGATGCATGCTTTTCAGCACCCAGGCGCAACTAGGCTCCTCGGGGACCCACCAAGGTCTTTACTTTATCTTTAATTAGTCCTGAATTTGGAAGATTAAACATGGATCATAGGGGAAGAAGAATTGGTTTTTGTTTCTCATCAGAATTCCTCTTCCGAGTTGCTTCACACCTGATGCCCATTTACCAGTTGTGAATATGTCACTGGGAGGCTGTCCTTAGACCAGGGAAATTGCAAGGTTAGGGACAGAGCTAGCTATGTTGCTTCTGGGAGAATAGACAGCCGTTCCTCATTGGAGGACACACAGCCCGTCTTGGGGAAGGGCTGGTTTTAGGAAAACAGAGGAAGGATGGAAGACTAGATGAAGTCCTTTCAGAGAAAATGAAAGATTATTTTTCCTTCAATCTTTTGCCAAAGGTTATAGGCATCTCAACCCTGTAACAAGTCCAGAGAAGGGAGTTAGGCAATGAATGCCCCGAGTAGGTCATTCTAATTTTTACAGAAAAAGGTAACTTCCTTTGAGTTTGAGGACGTTGACTGGGTTTTAGAAGGAGAAAGGCTTGAGGCTTCTAGGCTGACAGTGAGTGTATTTGACTTGTGACGTCCGTCCACAGATGACGAGAGGGAGACTTCAGTCTGCAGGTGCCATAAAACTGCCTGCGGCTGCTCAGACCTTCCTCTCCTCTCTAGCAGTCCATTGGCCAGAGACCATTATTGGAGGCCTACTGTGTACTCGGTCCTATTTCCTTTAGGAATAGGACATTATGCTGGGACCAGGAGGTCAGAGTAGTGAACAGTTCACAAGGGTGGTGTGGGAGAAAACCTGACCATTCGGACCTTTTTTTTTTTCTCTTCTGTAGACCTCCTCTGTGGTCACAGATCGTCTTGATTCTGTGGGCACTAGGATAGATGTGTCCCAAATCCTAAACCATTATGAGGGATGAACGCCTTTACCCATCTTGGCATGGACCAAACTAATTATTTCTCGTTCATCAGCTTATAGAATAAGTACTGCCTGCTCAGCCCCTCCAGCTGATGGGAGAGAGAAACAAAGTTCAGTGTCCAGCTTTGTGCCTGGTGGCACTCATCTGTGATTTCTGAATTTGATCCCTCAAGCTGTCCTTTCCTGCTTTGTGGAAGAAATGGGTCCAAAAAATCATATTCTCCAGTGAGTAAATATCTGATGTAGAACAAGTGATCAGAGTCCAGTGGGAGAAAGAGATGGAGATAATCATGAAAATCCTCTAAAAAGCCTTTTTATCCTTTTTCTCTCTTAATACATTTCAACTCCTATATCTGTTTCAGATCAACCAGAGATTACTGTATTTTCTGTGATTAGGGTTTTTTTTGTTTGTTTTTTGAGTCGGAGTTTCACTCTGTCGACTCAGGCTGGAGTGCAGTGGCACACTCACGACTGCCACAGCCTCGATCTGTTGGGCTCAGACAGTTCTTCCTCCTCAGCCTTCCAAGTAGCTGGAACTACAGGCACATGCCACTACACCTGGCTAATATTTAGATTTTTTTTTTTTTTTTTGAGTTAGAGTCTCACTCTGTCGCCCAGACTGGAGTGCAGTGGCCGCTCCCGGCCACCACAGCCTCGACCTGCTGGGCTCCGGCCATCCATCCGCCTTAGCCTTCCAAGTAGCTGGAACTACAGGCGTGCGCTACCATGCCCGGCTCACTTTTTTGATTTGCTGTAGAGATGAGGTCTCGCCAAGTTTCCCATGCGGGTCTTGAACCCGCAGGCTCAGGCAATCCACTCACCTCAGCCTCCCAAGGCGTGGGATTACGGGCTGAGCCACCGAGCCCGGCTGATTTTTTTTTTTTTGTAGAGATATGGTCTTGCTATGTTACCCAGGCTGATCTTGAACTCTTGGGCTCAAGCAATCCTCTTGCCTTAACCTCTCTCAATGATGGAATTACAGGCATGAGCTACTGCACCCAGCCTTACTTTCTAATTTTGGTATCTTGTGGTTTTATCCTCATCTTTAGCCTCTTAGGAAGACCATACATGTGACCCTGGTTGGAGGTGGACTAGTGACAGCCTTTCATGCTTTCAAATAGGGGAGGGCGGGCTCAGTGGTTCAGCCTGTAATCCCAGCACTTTGGGAGGCTGAGGTGAGTAGATTGCCTGAGCCCACGGGTTCAAGACCAGCCTGGGCACTTTGGTGAGACCTCATCTCTACAATAAATCAAAAATTAGCCAGGCGTGGTAGCGTGTGCCTGTAGTTCCAGCTACTTGGAAGGCTGAGGTGGTGGAGGGGTCGCTGGAGCCCAGCAGGTTGATGCCAGGTGGCCATGAACCTGCCTCTGCATTCTAACCTGGGTGACAGAGTGAGACACCAACTCAAAAAAAAAAAAAAATGGTGAACTAGAGGAAATACTATAGATACCAGCTTAAATTGAGAAGTTCATGAGCCCAAGTTTGTGGTCAGGCCACATCCTACTACTTAGTTGTCCTCTCATGTCACTCTGCTGGGAATTCAGGCCAACAAAGATTTGAGACAGCAATTTTTCAAGCACCAGGCAAAGGCCCTCTGGCATCAAGACTGAATAACTCTTGCCAGGAACTTTTCCACGTTGGTGGTTCTTATTTGCTGCTATCTTCAGGCTAGAAGTTATTTACCGTTTCAGAGGCCCTGTTTAAAAAAACATGGGGCACAGGCTACTGAACGGTCTGTGGGGAAAGAATAGTATATGCGCAAGGGCGTGTGTGCGTCGGGAACATCATCAGCAATCTTGAACTACAAGTGCCCTGGGATCTCACCTACTTCGCGACCCTGAAGGCATCATGAGATCCTGTGGCCAAGAGCCTGACAGTCTGAATCATGCTAGGCCAGGCTCTGTGGGCCTCTCTGCTGTTTCTCTTGAGTGTTATTCAGAGTTATTCTCAGCATTCCCTGACTTCTGGCTGATGTGTTGCCAGTTACACTGAGGACAGTGAGGTCACACTGAATAGGAAATGTTTTTTCTCTTCACCAGAATCTGCTGCAGGCTGAAGGAAGGTGTGTGAGGCCCTAACTCCTGGCTTCTGGTTAGAACTATCTGGAGATAACCAGACTTTCAAATACTGCCTGCCACCAGAGAGAGGCTTTCTTTATAAAATTAGTAACCATTATTAACTGTTCACTATGTGCCAGGCACTGCACCATCATTGTCTCATTTCATCCTGTCATCAGTTTATGAGGTAGATAGTTTTATCCCTGTTTTATAGACATGAAAACCGAGGTGCAAAGAGATTAAGAAACTTATATAATTGATATAGCTAATTAGTGGTGGCTCTGGGACTGAAATTCAGATGCGTGACCTCAGAGCCCATGCTCCTAATGATTTTGCTGTCTTCTCAGGCCCTTCACCTCCAGAGCCCTCAGGGACAGGCATTTAGGTCTTCCCCACTCCCACCCAGTTTGTTTTTCCCTCACCTAAGTTGAGACATATTGTTTGGTTTTTTTGAGTAGGAGTCTACTCTGTGAGCCTCCTAGGCTGGAGTGCAGTGGCATGCTCATGGCCACCACAGCCTCGACCTGCTGGATTCAGGTGATCCTTCTGCCTCAACCTTCCAAGTAACTGGAACTACTGCCACTACGCCCAACTAATTTTTTGATTTATTTTAGAGACAAGGTCTCATCAAATTGCCTGGGCTGGTCTTGAATCTCTGGGCTCAGGCAATCTTTTCACCTCCACCTCCCAAAGTGCTGGGATTATAGGTGTGAGCCACTGCACCCAGCTGAGGCGAATTGTTTTTTTTTGTTTGTTTGTTTGAGTTGGAGTCTCACTCTGTTGTCCAGACTGGAGTGCAAAGGCGGCTCCTGGCCACCGCAGCCTCGACCTGCTGGGCTCCAGCAATCCTTCCGCCTCAGCCTTCCAAGTAGCTGGAACTACAGGCGTGCACTATCACGCCTGGCTAATTTTTTTGATTTATTGTAGAGATGAGGTCTCATCAAGTTGCCCAGGTGGGTCTCGAACCTGTGGGCTCAGGCAGTCCACTCACCTCAGCCTCCCAAAGCGCGGGATTACAGGCTGAGCCACCAAGCCCGCTAGTGAATTGTTTTAAGGCAAAGAATGCATGAGGTTTTTGAAACTGAGGCCATTTGTGTATCCCTCATCTTCTACTTGAATTCAGAAGTTGTTCCTTTGTGGTGAAGAATCAGTTATGCATATAGGATCTTTGGGATTGTGCGAAATAGGTATGTACTTTCGGGACTGTGAAGGTAGTTTCTTTTGAGTCCAGGAGGTGTCCAGGCAACTGTGTAGCCATTGGCATGCCAGTGTTTTCATCAATTGTATGTTACTTTCAGCAACTTGAAACTTATATTCCGTGTCATCTTAGGAAGGTGAGTTCAAGTTCCATTTTCTAGAGAGGTGGGCTGAGACTCCAAGAGGTTAAGTGACTTGTCTAAAGTCCTGTGGTAAGAGTGGGATTCCCAGTTCAATTGTCTTTCTGTCTGGCTGTGGCCAGGCTCCAGGGTCCCATCCACCGAGGGTCATAGGTGAGGGCGTAAGGATTCCTTAGAGAACATGTGACGTGTAGGTGATTTGCTAACTTTGAAGCCACTTTGAGCTGAGGGGTGGACATGAGTCTAAAGATACAAGTCTGATAAAAGAGCATAAACTTGTGCTTGGGGCACAGGCTGTTACCTGACGGATTAGAAAGGAATCTCAGCCTGGGAGGGGACCTTGGCGTTGCCAGGAAGCCAGGTACTGAGGTTGTGCATTGTGGTAGATATTCAGTGTTGCCCTCGCCATGTCCCTGGCCAGTGCTGAGGGTCAAATGGGGCACGTTCCTCGAGCCTGAAGCTCCAGAAAGCAAAGCCCAGCGACCAGGTGCCCTGGTGCTCTGAAGTCCTGGGCGGGCTGGAGCCCCGACTCGGCCTAGAATGTCTTCTTCCCCTGGGAGTGGAAGAGAAGGGACTGAGGACAGGAACAGCAGGGACTGGAGGAGCTGACTGGCAACCTCCTCTGGGTAAAAGAGGAAGAAAGGAAGTGACCCCACAAGAAGGGGCTGGAGGAGGGACAGGGGCGATGGGCAGTGTCTGGGTGCGAAGAGCGCTGAGGCCAGGTGCCCTCCGAGTCCCGTAAGGCATCGGTTCTCCCTCAGGGGCCTTCTCTGCCTCCACCTCCTTGCAACAAACAGAACAGGCTGCCCTGGCAAGAGCCAGCTTCCCTGAGAAAGGAAAAACTCCGTTCTAGCAGAGGTCTTAGACCTTCTACTCTGCCCTGGCAAGAGGAGAAAGGTCAGGCGATCACGCAGCCTGTCCTGAGGCCCAAGGCTCTTAGGATGTCGTCAGAGGATACAGCCATGTCTTCATGTGCTGCACCTTTTTCTCAGAAATTGGCTTCAGCCTGCATGGAGTTTGTCTTTTGGCACCTGGCACCCCTTGGGGAATGCTGAGCCCAGGTTGCTCGGTCTTGGGCATCGCCAGAGCTGTCCAGATTTCAGGGCTTAACAAAAAAATCACATAGACTTCTCTTCTGGCTGGTTCCATCTGGGAGGAACGTTGCCTTTTTCTGGGCTTGAGCCATTCACTTCTGAGCCAAGACCTTGGCAATAGATGTTCCAGCCACGAGTGCGGCCCACGTGCATAAGCGGACTAGATTACTTTGTGGGTGACTGCCATTGCCGGATACGAGTCCTCCTGCCCGCAGAGCTGACAAGTGGAAGGAGAGGCAGAGGAGCCAGAGCCAGACAAAGTGATCTTGTGGAGCAGGGTGTCTGCAGGGACAGAGCTGAGCCAGACCTCTGCTCTAACTGCTGCTTCCCTCCAAACCCAAACTGGGCAACCCTCCCACAGGGACACAAGCCTTCCCTATGCCCTCCAGCCCCTCTCTCTCTCTCTCAGGAATTCTTGGCAGGCCACCAAGTGGAGTGTGCCCTGGTACAGATTTGTAGTGCTGTGGGAAGCAGTCCAGAGGCACCTCTGAGCCCTCAGGGTCTGTCCTCAGTCACTCACCTATCCCGCTCTGGCTCAGGGTCCCTCCTCACTCACTCATTGCCCCAGCTCCCTCCTGAGCAGGGAGCTCTCCATGATGTCACAGGCTTTCCTCCACGTCAGGCCAACCTCACTCAGATTCCCAGAGTGGACAGTCATTCCCCCTGGGCCTCCCCTTCCTTCCCAGCTCACTTCTCCCGACTTGTGCTCCTGTCCCCTGACTGTCCTTGCCTTTGATTCATGGTCTTATGAGCTGAAGTCACATCAGGCCTGGCTGTGGTGGCTCCTTCCTTCTGTAACCACAGATCCCAGGGCTCCGGGAGCCAGTGGAAGCCTGAATCCTACTGCCCTGGAAAATCAGAGGGGTGTTGTGGGAGACAGACTCCTCCTCAGAACAGCAGCTCCAGCTTGGTCTTGAAGGTGTACCCTACAGCCCAAGGCTGGGATGCCCAAAAGTTCAGTCCAGGCACTGGGTGGAAAGATTGAGCTGGCACTGAGAGATGAAAACAAGTGGCAGATGGTGCCGAGGAACATCCCAGGATGGAAGAGATGTGGTTCCCAGAAGGGGGGAAGGAAGGAGACACTGGCAAAGTCTTACTCAGCCACTGTGACAACCTGGCCCGAGAAAGCTTCGGGATGGGGCTGAGAACACATGTATGGTAGCAGGGATACTGGGGAGCTCAGACTCTCACCCTGCTGGCCCCTCTTCTCGTGCTCTTTTGCCACATCCCGAGTAAACAGCCTGGAAAAAGGTGCGGCACATGAAGATGTGACTGTATCCTCTGAGGGCATCCCAAGAGCCTTGGGCCGCAGGCCAGGCTGTGTGATCACCTGGGCTTTCTCAACCAGGCCAGGCTGAGCTGGGCTGGGCAGGGCAGGGCAGGCAAGGACTGGGAATCAGGTGCTGCTCCCCGCAGCCAGGCTTCTTTTTGGGGGATAAGCGTGAGCAAGGTTTCTGGGGAGCAACCCCAACATGAGCCCAACCCTGCAGGGCCTGCGACCTGCGTGGCCTAAGCCCTGCCTGGCCCTTGATGCCCCCAGGTGCTGGAGGTGGTGCGAGCCAACTATGACACGCTTACGCTGAAGCTGCAGGATGGCCTGGACCAGTATGAGCGCTACTCGGAGCAGCACAAGGAAGCTGCCTTCTTCAAGGAGCTGGTGAGTGCCTCGCCCCCCTGCCTGTGTCTCTTAGGGCCTATCCCCAGTCATCGGGTTCTGCTGTGCAGATGGGCATCTGGGGACAACTGCAGCTTGCCAGAGGCCAGTGAAGAGCCTTGAGGGTCTGCTGGGATCAGGTGTGCAGCTTCTTTCCCAGAGCAGTCTCGACCAGGCAGCGGGAGAAGGCCACCCCCTGTAGCCACGGAAAAGGCCCTGCACAGCCCCACTGGACCTGGGGAGAACTGTGTTTCCAGCGGCAACTCTGGCTCGTTCCTTGTCCTGTCCCCAGAGCCATTCATGAGAGGAATTGAGTGTTCACTCCTATGGACTCATTTCCTCCTGAGTTCCTAACTGGCCGCTGATCTGAGTCCCTCCAGCCCGACTCTCCAGTCTTCACTCCCACGCCCATTCTGCAGCCACCCAGCATCCCACAGCCCTACCCGTGGCCTCTTGGAGCCAGTCAGCATTTGCTCTGCCTCCTACTTCATTCCTATCAGCGTCTCTACAGGTCCAGCCTTTCCTGTTGACTAGCCCTCTCTTGCTCTGTGCTCAGAGTTGCTCTCAAGAAGAGCTCGCTTTCCCTGAAGTCTCACCACTCTACCTGCTTGGTTGACACAGCCTGGCTGGGCTGAGACCAGAACAAACAGCCCTCAGCACCCACTTTCCATGTGGTCAGATGCCCCTTTGCCAGGGCAGAACCTGCATCCACCCTCTTCTTACCTCCCACCCCCAGTCCGTGGTGAAGGCACCAGAGGTCAGATTGTTTTGTGCTAAACACAACCTGCTCTGACCCTGCCACGACATTCCTTGGGACCATAGACTTCCTCCGGGTGAGGAAGATGTGTGCTGGGCTAAGTTGTTGGTAACAGGGAAGCTGATAGTGCAAAGGAAGAGTATGTTTATGGAGTGGCTGGTGAGTCTTTAAGTGGATGTGGGAGAATTTCTGGGAGCCAACAGTTCACAAAGAGAGCAAGTTACAGGGAAGCCATGGAGGTCCTCGGCGTTAGAGGAGCTTGTATCTCAAGGTCTGGGCACTGGCTTCTGCCTTACTCAGTTGACTCACATCTGTTCCCCAGCACAGGAGAGCAAGAAGAGTCTGATGGCGTTTGGAGCTCTGGGCTTGAGGTGTCTGTAGTGTGCCAGGCCACCCCTCCTCTTCTTCCTGCCTGTTGACTTCACTAGGCTTCCTGTGAAGCCTAGGTAAAGCAGAGGCCGAAGGAAGCTCCCTGGACCTCGGGGCCTGGGACAGACACAAGTTCTCTTCTCTTTCTGCGCCTCCCCGCTTTGTCTCTCACGCAGCCCACCCTCCTACTTCCCATGGAGGCGTCTCTCGATGAGTCTGCTAGATTTCTGTTGGAGCCTCTGACCCCTCTCCCGGCTGTTCCCCTGCTGACACTGATAGCACTTGGGCAGGGTCTGGGTCCACGGGTGGAGAGTGCGTGAGTGAGAGTGGGCACACAGCAAGGAAGTGCCTGACCTTTCTCACGTGGGCAGCAGGCTTTGATGTGGAAGGAGTGCTGGGCTAGGAATTCAGAAGCCTGGGTCCTGCTCCCAAGCTGGGACTCATGAGCTGTATCATCTGATCCCGGTCATTGGCCTCCTTGGGTCAGACCCCTGCATCTCTAGATACTCCTTCCATCCCGAAAAAGTAGATAAATTCGGGGAGAGTGAGAAGACTAGAGACACACCCAAAAAGAGGTAGCCCAAAGAGTGAGTCCTCTGACCTCCATTTCTCCTCCGCCAGACCGTTCCCTTCTCTGCAAGGCTGAAGCAAGGAGAGGCTGACTTCAGCCTCCTTTCTTGTCTCTGCCTGCTTCTACCTCCCGGGCGCCCAGATGCTCCTCTCACCTCCATTGGAATTTCTGCCTCTCAGCCCCTCTTCTTTTCTTCCCTGCTGTCAATGAACTTTGCTCATTTGCCTGCAAGGGTAATAGTTGTGAAGCGTTCAGTTCCTAAGAGAGAAACTTCCAGTGCTCCTTCTTGGCTTGTGCCTCAGGCCCTGCCCTCACTGTGTGTGACGCGTCTCTCTGTGTTCTTTCTGCCTGTGCCTCCCACACCCGCCCTTTCCCAGGTCCGATCCATTAGCACTAACGTCCGGAGAAACCTGGCCTTCCACACGCTCAGCCAGGAAGTCCTGCTCAAGGAGTTCTCCACCATTTCCTGAGGCCACGCCTGCCGAGTTACCACTGCCTGCCCTCACCCATGGGCTCCTGGCTGGAGGGGGAGCCGGGGAGAGGGGCTGCCCCAAGGTTGGAGAGAAACGCAGACACCAAGTTCCCTTGGTGAAGGCCACACTCCAGCAGAGCTTGGACGGTGAGGCAGGAAGGGCAGGCCAGGACGAGCTTACTTGGGAGGAGGGGTGGGCACAGTGGGGAGAGGCCTCCAGGGGTGTTTGGCTTCCAGGTGGGCTCCTGAAACAGCCCTCACATTTCCAGTCGGGATTACGAGTGGTGGCTGCTGACTGATTTCCAGGAGTTGGCAGGCAAGCCTCTGGGTGCTGGGCTGAGAACAGATCAACTCTCAGAGGCAGCTGGAGCCATGTTCTTCTGCCTCTGGGCCTGTGGCTGTGCCCTACTGGCACTCTGTCCTATCATTATGGCCCTTGACTCAGGCTTCAGGAAGGGCAGGAATGGGGGCCCTGTCTTCTGTTTTCTAAATTCAGAGCTGACACCTCTGGGAAATGGGATGAGAATCCGCCCAGTGCCCTGCCACGGCCACCACTCTCTGAAGTTTCGCTTTGGCACCAGGAGGGCCTGTTAGCGCTCTCTCCTCCAGCACAGTAGAGTCACAGCCTTAGCTTTCATTTTTAATCTGGTTTAAGCTGTCTTTAGGGTGTGTGTGAAATAAACATGGCCGGCTTTCTGGAGCCCTGGAGGTGCCTACTTTGTCGGTCCCCTCGCCAGCAGCTCCCCGCCTCCCCAGCCCCTCCTCCAGGAGCCTTCCTTGAGCTCCCTCCATGGTCCGCCCCCTCGCCCTGCTGTTGTTTACATCCAACCTGCCTGAGAATTTCCTCTAGGGAGGAGTCTGTTCCTGCTGTGGTCTGGTGCCTGGGAGAGAGAGAACCTGCTGGGCAGGGTGCCCGCCATCAGAAGGGCCAGGCGAATGCCATGTGGGGGCCTCCACTGTCTCCACCGTGTTCGGGGTGGGCCACAGACCTCCTGTCCTTGGGAAGGTGGCTTGAGGTTCCTCCTCTGAAAAGCAGCTGCCTGGAGACCCTCTTGGCCTGGCGTGGGGGGGAAGCAGCTCCAGAAGAACCCAGGAGTAAATGAGGGACCAGCCTGGAGCACAGGTCTGGGACCCCACCCCCCACCCCAGCTGCTGTCCATGGACCCTCGGATCTCTTTGGGACATTTGCCCTCCCTGAAACCAGAGTTCTGGCTCCAACGCTGTGCAGATCTGCACTCATTCCCAGGACCACTAACAGGCTGCCATGTGTCGATGTAGGTTCCTAAGGGGTCCAGGCTGGATCATCTCTGATCACTCCAGGATTGCTCAGCCTGGTGCATCTAGGGTTTTCCACGGTGGTCAACCCCAGAGCAGCTGGATCTGGAGCTGGTGACAAGGTGAAGTTATTAAAAACTGATTGGCGTGGGACTGTTGTTAGTGTCTTTCTTCCTTCTTAATCTAATCTCTGTTGCCCAGGCTTGGTTCTCAAAGACAGAGTTTAGTAAACTCCCAGGTGTTGGCCCCCTCTGGTCAGGACCCTTGCTTGTCCTTACAGACCCTCCTCTGAGCCTCCTGACCCTAGTAGAAGCCAGTTGGGCTCAGAGAGTCGCAGCCTCCCTTGCGCTCTGGGTGGGAGGGAGAAGGGAGTTCCCTTATCTTCAGACTTCCTTGGGTGGAGGAGGCCCGCCAGCCACGTGGCTGCTTCTGGGCTCCTGTCACCCTTTCCTGCAGGGGACAGGGCAGGCCTGCCGCAGGGGCCCTGAGCAGGACGCCGCCCTCCCCTGTACAGCCCGTCTCTCAGCTCATTTCTTCACACACACCTGTTCCAGGAACTCCAAACAGGAGTCCCGTTCTCTCCTGGAAACCGCCCTCTAAAGCAGCTGCCCCTACTCTGTCTGTGCCCAGCCTTGGTGCCAGGTCTGCAGCGGTTCCTTGAGAGCCGGGAGAGCCGGAGCCCGGTGGGTCGTGGCTCCTGCTGGCAGCCCTGCCTTCCTCAGCTGTGCCCCCCTGCTGGAACTCCCACCACAATTCCTGCTGGGCTGATTGAATCAAGTGGTTGGAAATTAAATCCGACCAAAGAGGTTAAATGTGCTCGAGTCACTTTAGCTGAAGCTTTTGGTCTCAACAGGTCACTCCTCCAGACCCACCCGGCAGGATCCCCCATCCTCATGGGGGGTCTTGGGCAAGGAGCCCAGGAAGCGTCCTAAGGAAGGTGGCTCAGCCTCAGCGGCCCTTGGGTGGGAGCTGGCCCCGCCAGCGCCGCCTTCCGGGAGCGCGCCCTAGGGACACAAAGGCGTTTCCGTGGCCTCACCCGGGTCCCTAGACCCAGGCACCCCTCACGTCTGCCGGCAAACAAGCGATCTAGGCCAGGACCGGCGGCGAAGCAGAAGGGCCGAGAAGCTGGGAAGGGGAACCCACGAGGCAGCCTCGAGGGCGGACCTGGCTCCGACTGTTGCGCTCCCGCCGGGGGGTCGGCGGAGACCGCCAGTCAGGGGAGGGGCACCGGAAGGCCCCTGGGCCGGGGCAAGCTCCTCGCGTGGGCGGGCGCCGCGCAGGGCCTTGGGGGATGCGCGCGGGGGCAGGGGCCTGGGGGAAGGTGCGCGGGGGCACGGCCCCTCCGGAACTTGCGG